>NC_057805.1:26246852-26278357 GCF_018294505.1 Triticum aestivum
GGATGAACAGTACCCCGATCGATCGAGCCGGTTGGGGCTGGATGAACAGGACCCCGTGGAGGGCAGGATGAACAGGACCACCTGTGGAGGGCAAGATGAACAGTAGACGGTGGAGGGCTGGATGAACAGTAGCCCGTGGAGGGGTGGTTGAACAGGAGCCCGTGGAGAGGGCTGGTTGAACAGTAGCCGGTGAAGTAGCGCGCGGTGGAGGCTGGATGAACAGGAGCCCGTGGATGAACAGTCGCAGGTGGAGGCTGGAGGAGGTCGACGGTGGATGAACAGTAGCCCGTGGAGGCTGGAGGGGGTCGACGGTGGAGATGAACAGTATCCCGTGGAGTCCCGTTTTGCGGTATGCCACACCCCTCCCGATGAACAGGACCCCCGTTTCGACCGTAGCGCTCCAACACAAGTCCGTTTCCTCCGTTTTGCGGTACGCCACACCCCTACCGATCAACAGGAACCCTGTTTCGACCATAGGAGGTTCGTTTCCTCTTTTTTGCGGTACGCCAGACCCCTCCCGATGAACAGGATCCCGTTTCGAACGTGGCCGGTCGAACACAAGGCCGTTTCCTCCGTTCTACGGTACGCCAGGCCTCGTTTCCATCAGTTGTTCCGTCCAAGCCCTCCCGATGAACATGACGACGCGTTCCGTCCCGACCCAGCCGGTTGGCTCCCCATGAACACGACGACGACGTTGTTTCTCCGTTCTGACCCAGCCATGTACACGAGCCCTGGCCGTACGTACGCGTGAGTAGGCGTTCGAGACCCCGCCCGTATGTACGTACGTGGCTGTATTTACTTTCTTGCACCCTGGCCGTTGTACGTACGTGTACATGCTACGTGTGTGCCTCTACTACGACACATGCGCGCCTCTACATCGACCAGTATGTACGTCCACGTTCGCGACCAGAATGACAACAGTACGTACGCTTCGACCAGGTGGGTCCCGACTGTCAGGCACTTCCTTGCGTGCGAAGATGTAGCTGGTGGGTCCCAGCAGTTAGGGGGCGAATTGTTTTTTTTGTTTTTGCCCGGACGCACTTCCTTGCGTGTGAAGATGTAGCTGGTGGGTCCCAGCAGTCAGGGGGAAAAGTTTTTTCGCAAAATACGGTGGCCCGTCCGGTGGGTCCCCGCTGTCAGATGGAGGAATAATTATTTGCGCGTAATAAGGAGGCACTTCCTTGCTGCGGCCGTGGACCCAGCTGTTAGCCTCTCCACGTACAGTCCATGTATGATGGAAGCCGTTCCTTGACCACGTTGACCACACCGCGCCGAGAGCACCAGGGCGGTGGACGACGGCGAGGCCTAGGAAGGGGACGACATGGAGCTGAGGAAGACGCGACAGTGGAAGCCCGCGCGGAGAGGAGTACGAGGGTTCACTGGTTCAGCTGCGGTGGGAGGCTGCCGTCGCCGCAGGGCCTGGCCAGCGGTCGGAATAGTAGGGGCGGTGAGGCCTCCGCGGCAGCACAGCCGGCCACAGGAGGCAGGAGCATGCGGCACGACCGGCGCTGCTTTGGGCGGCTGGAGCAACAAGACCAGAGGTTGAAGAAGCACTACGGCCGTTGGATGGACATCGTACGGTCACTGGAGCTAGAATCGTTCATATTGACTAAGTTGACAAAGCACTCCATCCCCGTCAACTTAGTAAGCCCACAAGTCAGCCTCCCACAAAGGTGTGTCCCAACCAACAGGGGGAGTATTCATTTTTTTGTGCGTAATAAGGAGGTACTTCCGGTGGGTCCGAGCTGACAGCGGGGGGAACGTTTTTTCGCGTAATACGGTGGCTCGTCCAGTGGGTCCCAGCAGTCAGGGGGGGAAACATTTTTTTCACAAAATACGATGGCCCGTCCGGTGGGTCCCTGCTGTTAGGTGGAGGAATCATTATTTTTCGTGTAATAAGGAGGCACTTCCTTGCGGCTGCCGTGGACCCAGCTGTCAGCCTCTCCACATACAGCACTCTTCCGATGGAAGTCGTTCCTTGACCACGTTGACCACGCCGCCGCCGAGAGCACCAGGGCGGTGGACGACGGCGAGGCCTAGTAAGGGGACGACGCGGAGCCGGGGAAGACGCGGCAGTGGATGCCCACACATAGAGGAGTATGAGGGTTCACTGGTTCGCTGCGGTGTGAGGCTGCCGTCGCCGCAGAATAACAGGGGGTGTGGGTGAGTAGAGGGATGGCCTGGCCAGCGGTGGGAGTAGTAGGGGGCGGTGAGGCCTCCGCCGCATCGTAGCCGGTCACGGGAGGCAGGAGCACGAGGCACGACCGACGCTGGTTTGGGCGGCTGGAGCAAGAAGACTAGAGGTTGAAGAAGCACTACGTACGGCCGTTGGATGGACATCATACGGTCACTGGAGCTAGAATCATGCATATTGACTAAGTTGACAAAGCCCTCCGTCCCCGTCAACTTAGTAGGCCCACAAGTCAGCCTACCACTATACTGGGTCCCAGCTAGCGTGTGAAGATATAGCTGGTGGGTCCGAGCTGTCAGCGGCGGTAACGTATTTTTTGCGAAATACAGAAGCCCTTTCGGTGGGTCCTAGATGTCAGGTGGAGGAATCATTATGTTGCGCGTAATAAGGAGGCATTTCCTTGCGTGCGGCCGTGGACCCAGCTGTCAGCCTCTCCACGTACAGTCCACTTCAGATGCATTTCGGTCGTTGACCAGGCCGCGCCGAGAGCACCAGGGCGATGGACGACGGCGAGGCCTAGGAAGGGAACGACACGGAGGCAGGGAAGACTCGACAGTTGTTTCCCACGCGGAGGGGAGTACGACTGTACGAGGGTTTACTGGTTCGTCTGCCGTCGCTGGAGAATAACAGCAGGTGTGGGTGAGTAGAGGGATGGCTAGGCCAGCGATGGGAGTACGGTGGGGCGGTGAGGCCTGCGCGGCAGCACAGCCGGCCACGGGGAGGAGGGAGCAGGCAGTCCCGCCGACGCTTGTTTGAGCGGCTCGAGCAGGAAGAGCGGAGATTGAAGAAGCACGACGGCCGTTGGATGGACATCCAACAGCCACTGCTTGTGCGTCAACCTTTTTTTTAGGAAAGCCTCAAATCTGTGGAAAACAGCATACAGCTCATCTGCCATTATTTCTAATAATTTACATCCCATTTGCTAATTCTTAAGGTTTTGTTTGGAGCCCATATTCTTTTTGTTAGTATTACAGCCCATATTGTGGCCACGGTTAAAAAATTATACGAAATTTTGCATATTTCGGTGCGGTCCGAACTATTTTTAATCCCGAAATTTCGAGTCACATTCAAATTGATTTTAAAAATAAATGTGTATCAATATAAAATCCAACAAATTGTCCACGCATAAAAATTAATGCAATTTAAAATCTCGAAATGAAAAAAAGAAATTTGAAACTAATTGCCGGTTTGATGTGTTTTAAAAATGTACAGCCCATTTCTCATTACTGATAGGCCATTTTCTCGTCCAGCCGAATGAAGCTCTCCTCGTCTTGAAAGATTTGCAGCCCAACAGGCCTGACAAAGCGACTTACTTGGCAAATCACAAAAAAAACTGGGCTAGCCATTTTCAGAAAGAAAAAAAACTACTGGGCTGGTCTGTGGTAAACATGAAAGAGAAGGTTGTCTAGACAGGCCAGAGTGCCCCGCACAGCCCAGCTAAACAAATTAGATAAATGCCACTCCAATTATGGCGATTCATAAAAATGCCACTGCAATTTCCAAACTTTGAAAAATGCCACTGCAATTTTTGCAAACTTTGGAAAACGCCACTGCAATTTGCAAACTTTGAAAAACGCCACTCCAAACTTCGAAAAATGCCACTGGAAATGGCATGAAATGGCATTTTTCAAAGTTTGGAAATTGCAGTGGCATTTCTCGGAAACACCAGATTTGGAGTGGCATTTATCAAATTAACCCAAAACAAAAATAACTGGGCGAGCTGCTGGGTCCCTGGTGTCAGCCGCTCGCTGTGCAATTCTCTCGTTTATTGACTACGTTGACAATGGCATGGGACCCAGATGTCAGAAATCCATTAGGAGGAGCCAATTTTTTATTGGCTTGAAATAAGGAGGCACTTGCTTGCGTACTGCCATGACCTTGGCGGGTCCCTGCTGTCATCCTCTCCACATACAATCATCTCCTGATTGTGTACGCGTCAACTTGGTAGGCCCACAAGTCAACCTCTAAACCCGTGGAGGACAAATACAACCCATTTAAAAAAATAACAGCCCATTCCATACGTTCAAACGGAAAGTTCAACATTCAGAGCAAAGTAACAGGTCTGATCCACATATAGAGTACTAAACTTCCATGTTGACAACCATAATAGCCAACTTAACTATTTACTCCCACTAATACACTAGTAGCCTACAAGTACTAACTTACTCTTAGCTAACTAGACGATGTCGGCCGCCATCTGCGGTAGACGCTAAACGCCGGCACCGGCGTTCTCCGCCTCACCTCGGACTTGCCAGAGGTGCGATAGGGTGCGTTGCTCGCGCGCGTTGGCCCTTTCCATGCCAGCGTGGTCCACCGAAGCTTCGACTTCTAAGCGGGAAACCCACTTGACGAGTTGGTAGTAAAAATCGGTGCCACGAACGCGTGCGTGCCCGGCAGCCTCCAGGGCTATTTGCCGGGCACCGGCCTCCACGTAGTCGGCCCAGTTGCGGGCGCTCTGCTCGTGACTCGGAGCGTCAGTGCGCTGCTGCTCCATGTCTCGCTGGCGGCGCAAATCGGTGATACGCTGCTCCTCCGCCAAGGGGTCGCGCTCCAACAACTCCTGCTCCTCCGCCAGGCGGTCGCGCTCCAACAACTCCTTGATCTCCGCATTGCCATCTAAAGACCGATAGAATTCCTCCTCCCTCCGTCTGCCTTCCGGTGAAAAACCGAACACTAGTTCCGGCGGTGACCGCCTTCGGTGTCGCCTATCGCGGACGGGCGGGGGTATGGCGGACGTGGCGAGAGCGAGGATAAGTGGCGTGCAACGTCGGGCCGGTGGGGGCTTATGAGGATAGGGCGAGTTGGGTGATGGTGCCACCGGAGAAGCCCGGGAAACAGTAATTATAGGCGGAAGGTAGGCGAACTAGCGTGTCGCGGGAAACGCGACGGTCATCGCGGTCATCAGAATTCAATTCATAAGCAGGCATGGCTTAGCGCGCCAGCTTGCCGTGGAAAACTAGAAAAACTGAAATTATGACTGTGCTGTCCCGTCCCTTCAGTGGTGCGTCCCGTCCGTGCTGGGTCGCACGCCGGCATGATGGTCAAACGAGTGCACTCGAATCATCCAGATGAGGTACTCCCTCCTTGTCAAAAATGATTCCACCACTTATCATCTACCTTGGTTGGTTAGATTTTTGAATTAAGCCCTGCAAACCGGAAAGGAGGTAGTACGTGCGTGATCCGCTATTTATTCGTGTAGGATCGAGTAGGTCGTTTTTTGAATTGATCCCTGCAATCCAGAAAGGAGGTAGTACGTGTGTGATCCCCTATTTATCCGTGTAGGATCGAGTAGGTCGGATAGTGTACGTGTAGGATCGAGTAGGTCGGATGGTGTACATGTACGATCGCATTAGCTGATGAACGTTCGCTGGGAGATAAGGCATTTGCGAACGTTTTTGCTGGCAGTTTCTTCAGATTCACATGGCATTTTCTTCAGAGCAGCTTGTCAGTTTCTTCAGAGGTAGGCATTTTTATTCAAAAAACTACCACTTCGGATCTTGCATCGGAACTAAAACTGCCAAGAGTGCATTAGTAGGCTAGCTAGTGATCGATAAATAACTTGTAAACACTGAGCGAACAGAAATAAGGAACTGTTAGTAACTTGTAAACACTGAGAATACAGAAATAAGGATCATGATGTGCACAGCAGTAAGAGCCGATCCGTTCAAAATGTTCACACGAGACTCACAGGCCTGGCATTGTAATATGTTCACATTAGTAGCCCAAATTCAAAACCAACTAGTACGATTCCCATACATAAGATCAACATGTCACTGCATCTCAATGATTCACAGATCATATGTAAATATGTAGCTCCAAAAGCAAAGATCTAGAAAAAACATTTGTTCATCCTACTAACATGGATGCTTCTCTTGGCCAACATTCAGTACAGACTGAAAGACAAATTTGTTTGTGAAGTCTACAATTCCTCTTGCAAACGTAAATGGTTTCACCAACGGCTGGAACCATGAGAATGAACCACACATGATGGAGAAACATCCGCTTCTCGATCACACGGCGAGACTATTTTCGGAATACAAACTTTAACTTAGGCAAAATGATGCCCATTGTATAATAACACCAAAGCAATGAAGCACCTATTGTTGGCCAATAAATAGTACAGTACTACTTTTCTGCAGTCCATGAAGTGACCTTTCTGTGTCTATATTCAAATGGCACTGGATGCAGTGACTATACTATTCTCTTGTGCAGTTCAACCAAAATTGCGGTCACTTTGTGTGTTTGCCAAATAGCAACGGGCAGACATCTTTGTCTGCACAAATATCAAGCAGCTAGTAAACATATACCCCACCTTGTATTTTCGGTTTAAACATGTCTCTTCCGCTTGGCATCTGTCATGTTTTGCACTGGACAATTTGATACAGTCATGTTTCGCCCTGGACAATTTCATACTGAATTGATTTGCTGGTTCAGAGCAGAAATATAGCGCCTATTCTTCATCAGACCAAGGATATCCATGTTCGCAGTGATGGAAGAGGTGAAATCGATAGAACCGAAATTGACCATCCAATCATTGAGTCCTGTCCCACACCTCCAATGTAGGTCCACCCTGCCAATAAATTCACATGCAAACCACTAGTATTACTATCTAATGACAGTACAAAAAGAGTAGCAAGATAGTAGCAAACCATGTACCTTCGTAATGAACAGCTCATAGTGCCACCAATTGGATATAAAGGTTTGGAAGAAAACATGCTCCTAATGTTGAACCAGTTGGACTTTTTGTGCAGTTCCACTAAAATTGAGCATCCCTGTTTGCATAGATATTGAAAGTGTGATTACTATAAAAGTGGCACTAGTTGAAGCATAGACTCACAAATATAAGCATTCCAATTTCTTAATGGGAAAAGGTAGCAAGACTGTTTCTAACCACCTGTTTGAAGGAATAAATAAGGCAACATCGGCTGATGTCAGAAAGGCATATATAGTTCTTTCTGAAAGAATGATTGATTCCTGACCTTTCCTCTTCTTTTAAGCATATTTTGTGTAGTTCAACTAAAATAAAATGCCATCACCGCCTTGACAATTCAGTGACACTGTACAAAAGGAAATGACTTAACATTACATCATGATGTAAGGTATGTAGTCGACAGGCATTAGAGACAAACATACAGACCTCCTCCGATAACATAATGAACATTAATTTTAACAAAGGTGTGACTAGCTTTACCGGGATAATTTGAGTGAACTCTACACCCTCTGTTCCTTAATATAAGACGTTTTTGCAGTTCAATTTAAAGTACCCAAATGTTCAGTATTTAGAAAAACAGGTAGTAGTTTTCTTGAGCACATATCTAGGAAAGCTTGCCACACTTTATATATGTCCATACGCTAATGCAACACCATTCGAATAGTACAAATATACACTAATCCAGTGGCTAGTGCAACAGTAGAGTAGTTATTTTATTACAGGGTACAGTACAATGGTTTTACTGAACAGATTTCCATAAGCTCTAGCACTGGAAGATTTCTATAAGAATTAACAATACAAAATGTAAAGGTAACAAGTTTCAGCATTGGTATACTTGTCGGATCACGGGTTCTGGCAAAACCCTCAAGGTTCGAACACTGGGGTGCGCGCGGAGATTTCCTCCCTACCGATCTACGCCCTAGCTCGCTAAGATCTCGTGGACGAACTCGACGAACTCACAACACAAAGACACAAGATTTATACTGGTTCGGGCCACCATTGTGGTGTAATACCCTACTCCAGTGTGGTGGTGGTGGATTGCCTCTTGGGCTGATGATGAATAGTACAAGGGGAAGAACAGCCTCCTGAGGTTGAGGTGTTCTTGTGCATGGCGAACTTGTGTGCGTGAGATGCCTCGCAATGGGTTATCAGATGCCCCCTACTGTGGTGGCTAGTTCTACTTATATAGGCCCTGGTCCTCTCCCCAAATATTGAGCGAGAAGGGAGCCAACAACGGCCAATTTGAAAGGGGACAGCTATACAGCTTATCCTGACAAAATCGTTCTTCGCCTGTGAAACGCTCTGGTGGTGACGCCGTCTTGGGCTCCATGGTGACCTCCGTCCTGCCGTCCTGCTGGTCTTGGTCTCGTTGCACCGATATGGAAACCTTTGCTTGATGCCTCGGTACTCCGCGCCTGCGCTTGCCTCCTTAGCACCAAAGAGGAAGCAAGGACGCTGCGCGCGCTGGCGCCCGCCTGATCTTGACTGTCATGGCTCACGTCACGAGAGCCTCGCGAGGTTTGCCCTGCCTTGATTTCTCTGCTCCTCGCGAGGCAGCCTGGTAGGCCGCTCCCGAGGAGGTCTTGTGTCGTCCACCTCGCGAGGCTTGGCCCCTCGCGAGGGTCTTGAATGCCTTGTTGGTGAAGATGGGCCGTACAGGCCTGCTAGCACAGCCACGCCGTGGGCTGCAGGCGGGCAAGTCTGGGGACCCCCGTTTCCACAATGCCGATAGTAGCCCCCGGGCCCAAGGCGCACTCGGGCTTGGCTTCGGGGCGAAGCCAAAGGTCAAGCGGGGAGCACCGCGGGCCCAAAAAGCCAGCGGCCTTGGTCGACGCGTGGCGGTTGATTGGACGTGGGCGTCTCCGCTTCCCCACGCTGCTTCAACAACTGCTCGACTTGACAAGTCCCTGCGACATGCAAGGAAAACCATCATTACCTGTGATCGTGGGAGGCGCCGGTTGGCCTTCTTCCGCCATTTCTTCTCATTGCATATGATTGACCCTTGGCAAAGTTTGGGGTGCCTGAGCTTCCAGGCCATGGCCGCGACAGCGGGCTCAGGGATTGACTTTGAGCTTCCTCTATCTACGAGCGACTTTCGGACACGGTGGGTGTTTGTCGACGCCGGTGTGCTTAGCCCTCTGCTCCATGCCCCGTCAGCGCCTGCCGTTCCCAACTCCGGCTGGGGCCACGAGAGGCTCGCGAGCTCCCGTCTTGTCCCTGTCTGGCTCAGGCTGAGGAGGCTGAAGGACCGCGGCGTGACCGCGCCGATGGTGGTGAAGGAGTTCATCAAGCGCCGAGTCGCTCCGCTTCAGCGCCCTTCCCGCCCGATGTGGACCCTGCTCAGCAGTCAGGACCACATGAGGTTTCAGGAGTCCGGGCTCCCCCTCGGAATGCGGCAAACGGTGCTTGAGGTCCTGACAGGTGTCCCTTCGCCGGACGACTTGCCTGGGAAGAACTGTCTGCTGTACCGCTGCAAGAACAAGGATGAGTTTGCAGGGAGCATGCCTCCCTTTGACGAGTGGGGGCTGCGTCCGGACGGCCTGGTAGGGTCCCGCGAGAACCCTGTCAGCGTGGTTCCCTTTCTCGTCGCCGGCGCCGAGCTCGTCCCGAACGTGGATGCAGGGGGACAAGCGCCGCCAGCGGCTGGCGGCACGAGTGCTGATGTGCAGACGCCGCTTGGGGCTCCTGGGGCGTCGTCCTCAGGAACCCGTGATCCTGAGACGTTGGCCGCTGAGACGATGCAGCACGCGGCTCCCGAGGCCGTAGCTTCGGATTCCTCGGGAGGTCGCGGTGAGACGGCGCCCGACTATTCTCCGCAGCCAAGCACCCCTGAAGTCGTTCTCTCAAGCACTTCTCCGTCTGCGCCCCGCACTGGGCGCCACGTACAACGCTTCGGTTGGCTTTGCGTGGACTTCGAGGAACTCCACAAGAGGAAAGGATCTTCGGGCGGCAGCGGTATCTTTGGGCCATTGAAGCGATGAAAGTACATCACCGTCGACAAGTAAGTACTGCACCTTGTGTTCTCTTGATTGCTGCTTTCCTTCCTAACGCTGGCTCTTCAGGACCCCTTCTGCCAGGGCCGTTGAGTCCCCCGAGAAGCAATCCCCGCCTTCCTCGGCACCCCCGTCGACCTTGAGCATCCCAAGCCTGCATGCCACGCCTGGAGCTGGGCCGGCCGAGGGGGTGCGCTCACCTCCATGGCGCCTTGAATCTGCGGCTCCGTTGCCCTTCCTCCACGGTATGGCTTGGAGCTTGGCGGGCATTCCCCGGTCTCCTCCTCTGGTCATGAACAACATCTGGTTGGCTTCGGCCTTCAACTCCTCCTCAAGCAGCGGGCTCCGACTGGCCGGGGCCCCTCGTGAGGTTGGGCCAGCCCCTGGAGCGGCACCAGCCCCCAGCCCCCTGCTGAGAGGGGGTGCGCCGCTTCACGCCCTGCCTGTAGCCCCGTGGCGGAGGACGAGGTGGGGTGTGCGTTGGAGTTCGAGCGCGGGCGGAGCGTCGTTCATCATGAGCTCTTCCAGGAGGCGATGGGTGCGATGAGCCGGCTTGGTGAAGAACTCACGGGTGTCGACTCGCGCCTTGAGTCTGAGGGTCTTTGGCTGGTGGAGGAACGGCGTAAACTGAGGGTGGCCATCAACCTTGGTCGCTACCAGCGTGATCTTGACAATGCGAAGGCCGAAGCATCCCTCAAAGTTTCCCGTGAGGCCTGCTCCCAAGCCTTGGAGGAGGCTCGCGAGGCTGACCGCCGCCGCGAGGCTGCGGAGAAGCGCGCGTGGGAGCTCCAGGCCTGGAGTGCGTCCCTGGAGCAGCAGGTGGAGGCGCGCAAGGCCGCCCTTGCGTCGCCGAGGGGGACGCCCGCCGAGGAAGAAGAGGTCCGGAAGCGCGAGGAGGCACTGGCCCTGGAGGCCGTGGAGCGCAGCCTTGAGCTAGAGCAGCTGGAGACGAGGAAGCGCCAAGTTGCCCAAGCAGAAGATGTCGTTGGCGCACGTGAGGCCAAGGTTCAGGAGGAGGTTGATCGCCGGCTAGCCGAGGCTCGTGCAGATCTGGAGGGTAGGTATGACTTGAAGTTGAAGCTTGCGGGGACGGAGGATGCGGGTAGGGCCGCCGCCCTCAGGCTCAAGCTGGCCGAAGTGGAGAGGCGCGAGGAGGCCACGGCAGCCGCCCTGGTTACGGCGCAGGCAGAACTGACTTCTGCCCGCGCCGAGCTGCTCTCCCTTCAGAAGCGGGTTGATGACGCCGAGTCCGTCGCGCGGCGGAGTCGGGAGGACTTGCTCCTGCGGCGGACGCTGGAGCGTGAGCACGCCCCCATGCTCCAGGACCTCAGGGTCAGGGCCAACGCGGCGTTGGGCCATGTATGTGACGAGAATGCTCCGCAACCGCATTCGGACGACTACGCCAGTCATCTGCGCGTCTTTGGTGACGTGGTGACGCGCCTGGAGGCTCGGTCCGACAGAGCTCGCCAGCTCGTGGAAGAGAGGAGCCACGACCTGCTCGGGCGCGCATTCTCCCGCGTCTTCGGCCATCTCTGGAACACCTTTTCTGACTTTTACTTCGACGCCGCCATTGCCCCCGTACCGCAGGCCGTCCGTGGCGACCTGGCACGGTGGGTGGAGGACAATGTGGACGCGCTTGTCAGATCCTTCGCTTCTAAAAACGACGCGGTGGTGGTCGCCGCAGACCAGGGCGACGTGGTCGACAATGGTGATGCCGGCGTTGGTGAAGGCAGAGGCGACGTCAACGATGGTGGCAGCGACGCCAGTGATGCGTCTGAAGACGATGAGGGGGGCGCAGCGAGCGACATATCTGGCTGATCCTGTTAGGGATATTACCACCGGGCGTAAACCGGACCAGGAGAGGCCGGGTTAACCCCATAGTGGTTCATTGTATCTGAAGCCCATGAAGACAAAGACGGTGATGCTTCATGAGGGCCTAGGGCCCAAAGCCAGTTTAAGGCCTGTAGACATAAACCAGCATTAGTATGTAAACTTGTGTTGTAAGATAGAAAGAGCAGAGACTGAGCCGGACACGTTTATGAGCCGGCCTCGGGATTCTGTAAACCGATGGGCGTCAACCCATGTATATAAGGGGACGACCCGGCGGCGGTTCAAGGAGAACAGACAACAACTCGAGACTCAGGCAAAGCGTATTCGCTCCCTGGTCATCGAACCCAAGCAATCCCACAACAACTGGATCGTAGGCTTTTACCTTCACCGCAAGGGGCCGAACCAGTATAAACTCTCCTGCGTCCCTTGTCCGCTTTAACCCCTTTAAGTTAACCCGTAGCGATGGCTCCACGACTAAGTCCTTTCTCTAGGACATCTGCCGTGACAAAACCATGACAGTTGGCGCCCACCGTGGGGCTATCGCACGATGATTTCGAGTTCTTAAAGGGCAGCTTCGAGGGACTCAAGGGTTACGCTGTGGGTCGGATGACCAAGAGTCGTCGCGGCAAGCTCTACATCGACGATGCATGCTGGGGCCCTGAGGCTGGCTCAATCGAGTACGGGTACCGGGTCCCCTTTGGTGGCATACACGTTTTCATTCGCAAGATCGGCGAACCGGGCCCTGAGGCGGACATCTGCACCGACCTCGTCGAAACGGCTCAGCGTGTGAGATCTGCCCAGGTCAAGCCTGTCATGAAGCGTGCCTTCGTGGGAGTCATCCACGGAGGGGAATCTGAGGATAGATCGGAATCTGGTGGTGAAACCGTCGTTTATTCCGGCGATGAGTCATCGACTCGAGAGACCGAATCGTTATATCAGTTGCAAGATGGCCGGATTGGGGGCAGTTCCGATGGCGAAAGTATTCCGGACCCCTTTGATCCGCCGAACCGGGTTGCAATCTTCATGGCCGGTACACAACCAGCGCTCCACTCTTACGCCGCCCTCGACCACCTTTGAGAGTGTCACGGGCGGCGGTCTTCACAGGCACTGGGCCTTCTTCACAGGTATCGGCCTTGATTCATATCGCCAGACGAGGGCCCCGCCTTACGCCGCCCTCGACCACCTTTGAGCCGACCGGCAACCAGGATGGCACAAAGGGGGGAAAGGGGACGCCAGCGGCGCCCTCGGCGACCACGGGTCCTCTGCTGGGGGTAGGCTTTTCAGCACCTCCCCAGCAGAGGGCCTACCTTCGGGGGGACCTTGCTCCGTGCGGCGCGGCGAGGGATCCGGCTCTCGGCCTCTCTCCTGATGCCCCCAGCACGATCCTCCTGGCGCGAGGGAGGTCGCCGAGCTGCGGCCGCCAGCTGCTGTGGTGACCTGATTCTCCTGCGACTCATGGTTAGCATAAGCTTGCTCCTGAGGGAGTAGTGGTACCCTGTATCTGTTGTCGAAGGCGTGGTTGGCGGGGCTTTCTGGCGGCTCCTGGAAGGCTTCTGCTCCTAATGCCTCCTCCTCCCAACCTGGCCCGAGAAACGAGCCAGGGTCGTCCTCCGGCGTGTACTCCTGGTCCATCATGCGGGGCACATAGGCTTCCGGGGCCGTCACCCCAAACACCTTGCCGTAGTGCCCCACACTCCACGTCGCCCGGCCCAGCGCGGCGTCCTGGGATGATAGCGAGACGCCTCGCTAGGGCCATGGGGGCAACGCTCGTGCCCATGCTCATCGGAGGCGGCGTGGGGGCAACGGGGCCCTCGGCGCCACCAGCCGTCCTGGTGTTGACGAAGCTCCTGAAGGCGTGTGGTCGCGGCGAGGCCCGCCGTGGGATCCCGCAGTAGCCTGAGAAGGAAGCAGATAGCAAAAGGGCGGCGCTCCCGATGCCGCCGCATCCAGCAGTTCAGCGACGCATTCCAGCAGCGCATCCCGGCCGCTCTCCATCAGTCGGCACAGCAGCAACTCTCGCGCCACCGTGAGCGCGGCTCGCATGTTCGCCTGTTCGCGCCGTGTGTGCGATGCCAATGCTGCGGCGTGGTTTGCGGCCCTTGCAGCAGCTTGCGCTTGTCATGGAGTGAGGGTGGACGGTGCCCCGCCACGCCGCCCCCGCCCTACGGTGTTAGGCAGCGCTCGGGCCGCCTGGAGCGCGGGGTTGAGGTCTTCATGGGCAGGTGGCGCCGCCCGGGCTGGCCAGGCTGCCCAGCGGTCGGAGTCGGTCCTCGGGTCGCCGGACATCGGGGCCGCAGAGCGTCAGCGGGTCAATTGGCGGGGAAGAGGCTCCGGCGCACCCCTACCTGGCACGCCAAATGTCGGATCACGGGTTCCGGCAAAACCCTCAAGGTTCGAACACTGGGGTGCGCACGGAGATTTCCTCCCTACCAATCTACGCCCTAGCTCGCTAAGATCTCGCGGACGAACTCGACGAACTCACAACACAAAGACACAAGATTTATACTGGTTCGGGCCACCATTGTGGTGTAATACCCTACTCCAGTGTGGTGGTGGTGGATTGCCTCTTGGGCAGATGATGAACAGTACAAGGGGAAGAATAGCCTCCTGAGGTTGAGGTGTTCTTGTGCTTGGCGAACTTGTGTGCGTGAGATGCCTCGCAATGGGCTATCAGATGCCCCCTACTGTGGTGGCTAGTTCTACTTATATAGGCCCTGGTCCTCTCCCCAAATATTGAGCGGGAAGGAAGCCAACAACGGCCAATTTGAAAGGGGACAGCTAGTACAACTTATCCTGACAAAAGCGGTCTTCGCCTGCGAAAGGCTTTGGTGGTGACGCCGTCTTGGGCTCCATGGTGACCTCCGTCCTACCGTCCTGCTGGTCTTGGTCTCATTGCACCGATATGGAAACCTTTGCTTGATGCCTCGGTACTCCGCGCCTGCGCTTGCCTCCTTAGCACCAAAGAGGAAGCAAGGACGCTGCGCGCGCTGGCGCCCGCCTGATCTTGATCGTCATGGCTCACGTCACGAGAGCCTCGCGAGGTTTGCCCTGCCTTGATTTCTTCCTCACGAGGCAGCCTGGTGAGGCCGCTCCGAGGAGGTCTTGTGTCGTCCGCCTCGCGAGGCTTGACCCCTCGCGAGGGTCTTGAATGCCTCGTTGGTGAAGATGGGCCGTACAGGCCTGCTAGCACAGCCACGCCGTGGGCCGTAGGCAGGCAAGTCTGGGGACCCCCATTCCCAGAACGCCGACAATACTAGCTGTGCAAGAGCATTAAACCAAATACAAAAGTCTGAAGGTAACTAGCATTATTAACTAATGAAAGTATTAAAAAATTGCAAACCATGTACCTTCAAGGTAAATATTATTTTGAACTCGAGTGGACATGAAAAATTGCTATCCCAATCTTGATAATCGATCAAACATAAAAACTTGATCGAATGAATCAATACAAT
The DNA here is from genome assembly GCF_018294505.1 of Triticum aestivum. Taxonomy (NCBI): domain Eukaryota; kingdom Viridiplantae; phylum Streptophyta; class Magnoliopsida; order Poales; family Poaceae; genus Triticum; species Triticum aestivum. The sequence continues at coordinate 26,262,030 of NC_057805.1, forward strand.
AGCCAAAGGAGGAGGTGCCCACTCTTGACCTTTCCTCTTGTCTTCATAATTTTTTGTGCAGTTTAACCAAAATAAAATGACATCAGCGCCTTGGCATTTTGGTGACACTGTACAAAAAAATTGACTTATCTCATGAAAGTGAGGTATGTAATCTATAAGCATTAACAGTGCAAAAATCTGAAGGTATTAACAAGTTTCATCATTAGAATGCCTTAGCTGAAAAATCTTTAATACGTCCACAATCAACAGCTAACCCTGAAATAATCCAGAGACATTAAATGGTATTGCTTAAATTTATCTGTGGCATTAGACTGAGTGCGGCATTAGTTAAATGTGGCATCACTTTAGCAGTAGCATTGGTTGACTTTACCGCTGGCGTTATACTAACAGCAAAAAAGTGGCAATAAGAGCATGGGAGACCCATTCGGACAGTGGGCGCACCAGTACGATGTACCTCCACGGACGCATAGAGTGGTGAGGGAGGTATGGTTGCCCAGAGCAACAAATATCCAGGCAACATATGTGGATTATATCCCATTTTTGTTCTCTTTAGCCACCTTTTTCCTATGTGAGGACAACAAACCGATCGACCTGGTCATTCTCTATTGCGTTATCATGCCTTTCTACCCTTCTTCAACCAAGAGACATGAGACTCGTTTCTTAGCTACTGATTTTCCCCTTTTCAACCTAGATGCGGGTTCGATGCCTACTCTCTTGGACAGTACAGTCTCCCTTCCTTTCCTTATTCGAACCAGACATGGATTAGTCTGCATGAAGTAGGGTTTCCTTTAATAGTGCAAATTAAGGTTTTCGTCTGCATGACCAGCAGACCAGAGGACAGGAAATTGGGAAGATGGTGGAGTGGCAAAAGATCCACATGCAGCGACAGTGGCGGAGCCAGCTCAAGTTTAGAGCCTGGGCAAGATCTAAGTGACGCCAAATTAATTTGTTTTTGCCCAAACAAAATTCTACTTCACCCAATTTTCTGTACTAGAGCTTCATGGAGTTGCACCATGGGAGCCCGGGCAACAGCCCCAGCTCGCCGGGTGCTGTCTCCGCCACTGTGCAGCGACGTGGCAGATGGGGCAATAGAACAAGGGTATGGTTCGAAAAGAGGTAGCATACCTGAGGGTCGGCGGGAAGTGGCTTCGCTCGTGGTGGTCGTCCTCCGCACGCACTACGGCAGCGAGCTTGGGGACGGAGGCCATCCCGCGCGGGCGCTAGGTCTGAGAGGACGGCCTTGTCGTCAGTGCGTGACCTCGCTCGCCGACGACGAGTGCGTCAACACTGCACGTCCTTTTCTTCCCCGACGGATCTGTGACCACCGGTGAGGAGGGAGAGAGAGGCTGCCTTTTTTAGATCTGGAGAGAGGGTGATAGTGTGAGAAGCAAGTGGGCAGCCCTTGGCAAGAAAGCTCTGAAGCTCCAGCCTATATATCTTTTTTGGACGAGGCTAGGGAGCGCCGCTGCGCTCGTTTGTTGATTTGAGCGCATTGCTATATATAGTAAGTGCATGTCGTTATGTCCAGCTGTCCAGTGTAGAAAAGGAAATTGTTTGTTCATATCCCGTAGCGCACGTGGCTACCGATTGAATCAGCCTAGATCCTCTCCCATGTGCATTTATTTAGGGTTTAAAAAGTTGTAAAAGCCATAACTTTTGATTCAATCATCAAAATCCAATTCCGTTTTCACAGTCAGGTTTCTGACGACGAGTTCTTCAAAACTAGATCTCATATGAGTTGGTTTCGTCAAACTTTTTTTAGGACAACTTTGGGTGCAATGGAGGCAACTATAGTGCTATTGAGGAGCAACTTCTTCTTTTTGGCCTAGTTGGACTTCTTTTTGGCCTAGTTGGACTGACTATTAGGTTGGTTTGCATAAAAACAAGAAAAATCACACAAAAAATAAGGCATCTTTAGTGTACATACAAAGCAACTTCACTGCACTATGTATATTTGTTAGTTTTGCTAACTCTATTCCAACTTGTGTATAATGGTCGTTCAATTGCCTATTGTTGATGGTTAGTTGCAAATGGTTGATGTTCAATTGCCTATAAATACCTATAATTGATGCCTAGTTGCCTGCTACTGGTAATTAGTTGCCTACAATTGCTCCTCAGTTGCCTAATTTTGTTAAAATAGTTGCCTAGAATATTATGAAGTTGTTTATCATTATTTTTCTAAGTTGCCTACAAACACTCTGAAGTGGCCGAGATTCATCATCATGTTGCCTACCATAACTAGCAATATATAGCAGACACAAGAGCATCATCGGTAGACGACATCATATTATTATAGGCAATTTAGAAACAACGACATACGAGCATGAACAATAGGCAACTTAGAAGTACCGATGAGGAAGTTAGAAGAATTTTAGACAAAATTAATTAGAACACACAAGGTAGTGGTGTTGCCCGCTTTTAGCACTAGAGTTGCCTCTTGTGGAAGGAAAGTTGCTCATAAAGGTGACGTGATATTATCTACCTCAGTTTGGTAGTTGTTTTGTATTATTAGATAGTTGCTTATTGTTGCTAATTAATTATTTTTAGGAGTGGAGTGGCTTCTGTTTAGCATTAAAGTTGCCTCATCTAGCATCAAAGTTGCTTTTAGAACTAAGTAGCGTTAGCAACTTAGGTCCAAAGCCGCCTATGTATGAAGCTAAGTTGTATGCAACTAAGGATGATGTTAAGCTACTAGCTAGTCATGGTAGCCCCCTTAGGATACTGTTAGCCTACCTTAAAAACTAAGTTGCCTATGAATGATGCTCAGTTGCCTATATACAATGAAAATTTGTCCCACATGGTTTTTATGTTGTCTACGATATACTTGATAGGTAAATTCACTAGTACACATGATGCAAGGCAGTTGCTTCTGTTTAGTACTAAAATTGCCTCAACTAGAACCAAAGTTGCTTTAAAAAAGAAATCCATCAAAACATATACATATGAGATCTACTTTTCAAGATCTCGTCGCGAGAAACCTAATGGTGAAAACGGATTTTCATTCTGACACTCGGTTCAAAAGTTATAGCTTTTTTTTAAATGAGATGGAATAATGTGAGATGACATCAGCACATGCATGCAGGTAATCCTTAGTGAGCATCCACCACCTGACAACGTCAGGTATATCGCAAGGAGGAAGGAGGCCGTTTTATTAGCAGTTTTGTCGCGTAGCAGGTGCGCAATCATCGGACCGCGCTCGGCTCCGCCAGATAGCGCAGCTGCGTGTTTAAGTTTTTGGGATCTTTTTTATACTACTAGTACTAGAGGTGGAGTAGTGGTAGAGTAGTTTATATTTTCTCTGCAAACAGTACCAGTTAGTCGTGCTTCAAAACTGAACGGCACGCCATTAAAAAATAAAGGTCGATAACTAATGCAGCACCTCGGGCCAACGCGGCGAGATCGCATTTTGCACGAGAAATTACACACCATGTTTCGTTGACATGTGGTCCCATTCCAACATGTCAGTGAGACGATGGCAAGTCCTTTTGTACAATTTCCGAAAGGACGTGTAGGCCGGGGCGCCTCTTCGTGTACCGTGGAAAACTGGCAACCGTCCACCGACTCTTCGCCTTTCCCTCTCGATTTGGAACTGTTGTCGCACGCTCTTCCTCCCTCCTCCATTTGCCTTCACCCTTCCTTCTGCCATTGTTCGATCGTCTTCTCCATGGAGGGAACAAGCCGGAAACGACCCCGTTATTCTTGCCCTGATCTGAAAAATGACATGGTGGAGGAACTCATTGATCGTTCAAGCCCATTCTCGACTCAACTAATAACATCATTACAAGGAACCCAAGGGTCCAGGAGCGGTTTGATCTCCCTTATCTTCTTCGCTATAAGCCTATTCGCATGGGCGCGGACGACGGAGGCCTCGCCTTGTGCAAGTTGATGCCGCTTGATAATGATACATGTGATGTCAAGATGCCATCGCTTAAGGGTAAGGCCTGGGCTGGCGCAAATGGAGATTGGGTTGTTTATATTGGGTACAATTGTGAGTGGGACCTTGTGAATGTGTACACTCGTCAGCAGATTCCACTTCCAAAAATCTCAGAGTGCCCTGAGGTTGAGCACACAGATGATCTACCTACGTTCAAATACGATCATGGTGACTGTCGTCTACTGAAGATAGCAACTTGTCGATTTCCCAACCGCTCTTGGAATTATGAGAACTATGAAGTTGTTGCTATCTTCGATAAGTGTTGCCGTCCTTACTCATTCCACGGTTCGTCGTCCATCGATATTGCTCAAAAATCAGTTTCTGCACACGGATGAGTACTGTGATGCAATTGAATATGAGGATCTTGTGTTTGCTGCCACCACTCGTGGCACTGTTTTTTCATGGGATCCTTGTAGTTTCGGTATGTTTGTCTTCCACCATAATTATAATTGTTTCATCCACATGCTTGAGGGTTAGCAAGTTTCCCTTTACTAATTAACCTTCTTCTTGTGTTTCCAAGGTCCTGTGAACATTCCACCACTTATACTTGAAAAAATTTATAAGCAAGGAGGAGATGACGATAGTGATGATCACGAGCATGAGGAGGAGCAGAACTTATATACTCAGTGGCGCCTGGCAACTAATTCTGATGGATCACCTCTTCTTGTCTATATACAGTGCACTCAGATTGTTACTACTGAGGAAGCAGGTGTTGTCTCCCATGGTCGCCCTCTCCGGACCTATTCCAACACCCATTGCATGGTATTCGGGATGGATACTAGTGTGCTAGCGCCAACACCTTCTCCCTAGTTCAGTATTGATAGTCTTGGAGAAAAATCGCTCTTCCTTGGACCAAACTATCCAATGATGGTGAAAGGCGATCCAGCTGCTGTTGACACAACGTTACTACCATTTATGAGAAGAAACTGTATCTATACCTCGGACATTTCGGTGGTTCCCTACCCTGGTCCTGATATATGCCGCTTCAGCCTGGATGATCAGTCCTGCGTTGCTCTCGATATTGACAATAGCTGGCCCTTCCCAGAGCACCTATGGTTCAAAGCAAGCGTTTCCAACGCCGAGGATTGGTTGGGTTGAAGTTCATTTCATTGCTTGTTATTTGTTGTGTGATGAACAAGGGATTCCACTTCCAAAAATCTCCGAGTGCCCTGAGGTTGAGCACATAGATGATCTACGTACGTTCAAATATGATCATGGTGACTGTCGTCTACTGAAGATAGCAATTTCTCGAGTTCCCAACCGCTCTTGGAATTACAAGAACTATCAAGTTGTTTCTATCTTCGACAAGTTTGTTGCCGTCCTTTGTGGTTCGACTGGATGGATATTGCTCAAAAATCAGTTTCTATACACGGATGTGTACTGTGATGCAATTGAATACGAGGGTCTTGTGTTTGCTGCCACCACTCGTGGCACTGTTTTTGCATGGGATCCTCGTAGTTTCGGTACGTTTGTCTTCCACCATAATTATAATTGTTTCATCCACATGCATGCGAGTTAGCAAGTTTCCCTTCTCTACTAATTAACCTTCTTCTTGTGTTTCCAAGGTCCTGTGAACATTCCACCACCTATACTTGAAAAATTTTATAACCAAGGGGGAGATGACGATGGTGATGATCACGAGCATGAGGACGAGCAAGGCCCATATGCTCACTGGCGGCTGGCAACTAATTCCAATGGATCACCACTTCTTGTCTGTATACAGCCCACTGCTGATGTTACTACTGAGGGAGCAGGTGTTGTCTCCCATGGTCGCACTCTCCGGACCTATTCCAACACCCGTTGCATGGTACTCGGGATGGATACTAGTGTGCTAGCGCCAACACCTTCTCCCTGGTACAGTATTGATAGTCTTGGAGCAAACTCGCTCTTCCTTGGACAAAACTATCCAATGATGGTGAAAGGCGATCCAACTGCTGTTGACACAACGTTACTACCATTTATGAGAAGCAACCGTATCTATACGTCGGACATTGCGTGGTTCCCTACCCTAGTCGTGATATAGTAGGCCGCTTCAGCATGGATGATCAGTCCTGCATTGGTCTTGAGATTGACAGTAGCTCTCTTCCCAGAGAATCGCTTGTGGTTCAAAGCAAGCGTTTCCAACGCCGAGGATTGGTTGAGTTGAAGTTCATTTCATTGCTTGTTATTTGTTGTGTGATGAAAACTTTAGTATTTATAATGTATCCGCGTTGTCGTTGTGGGTTGATGACCTGTTGTATGTAATAAAATGATATGCCTGTGATAAACTTACTAAATTTATGAATGGCTTTCAAGACGCTTCTCTGAGTGGGTGCTGTGACGAGGAAAAAAAATATTTTCCGAATACATAATTGTGCGTGCATTGCAACAGGTTATCGGATGAGGCCAATCAACAATAGTACACTATTTGTACTAGCTTCACATGCTGCACTATCTCTACGTCTACGTACGTAATACAACAAGTTTTAAACTTGAGACCAGCCACCCATCCTCACAAAGAACACTTTTTAACCTAGCACAGACTCCAGGAAATTTGGCCACAGTGTGAGGTGGGCCATATGTTAATGTGTTCGCTGTACGTAACCAACACCTCGGATCCTCGATAGGAGTAGTAGGAGTAGTAGTAGGAGTAGTAGTAGGAGTAGTAGTAGGGTGGCATGGGCCAGAACAAGCATTCACGTCCAGGAGTACGGCACACGCCACCGGCACGACTTCCATCTGACACCATATTTCTTGGAGTCCGTGCTACAGCAATCTCTTCAACCTCGTCGTTTCTCTAAGACTGGCCACAATGGGTAGTAACATAGACTAGTAACATGCGCATGTTACTAGTCTATATTACTACCTCTATAGTGGGGAGTAACATATGTGTGGTAACATGCAACACTCCAATTATTAGGCTATAGACTCATTTTCCTTGATATGTGTGATGTTACTCATACTACTAGTAACTAGCTATGTTACCACTTTCCTCCATTTCTTCATTTATTACTTGCCACATCATCTATTTTATCTAGATATGTGTGATGTTACTACCTATGTTACTCCCACTGTGGGTAGTCTAACTCAGCCATCGCGCGGCGGGCGAGGTGGGGGTTTGCCGATAGTCGGTTTCCTCAACTGCGGCCCCACTTGTAAGGCCAACTCCAACGCACGACCCCAAACGGACCTCCGTTTTGCCCGGATTCTGTCCGTTTGGGTAGGGTAATGGGGTCGTGTCCGGGCCATTTCTCGGATGCGGTGGCCGTGCGCCGAACGCGCGGACGCATCCTGGCCGCGTACATTTTTCTTTGCGAACACATATCTTTTTTTCATCATTGATTTTTTGGTACATGGAAATACATCACCGAAATTTTGACTAGAAAAACAAGAACCAGAAGAATACATTTTAGAAGATATCCAACTTCCATAACTGCTCCTGTAAGTTGGATTAGTGCCTTCTCGATGCATTCATTGTTGATCTGCAGAGGCTCGATCCTGCGTGCTTCTTTCTTCTTCGAGTGTAAAGAAGTAGACGTGTCTAGCCTCTAGTCTATCAACAAGTGCACTAGTCTCATCTCTAGCCTCTATGCTAGCTAAAAGTGCTAGAACATCTACTAAATTGCGCTCTATCAATATATCGTTGTACTCTTCTTCCCAATACCAAAACTTGCATCCATTCTACACAATAAAATTTTAAGTTAGCACAACTAGTCTAATCCGAGAGCACAACCGAAGATTTGGTCGAGTTCTTCATCCTTTTGCCGACACGTGGGACATCCAGCATCGAGGTCGTGTCATGCAAGAAAATAGAGTGGTAGTTGAAGCCACGTGATGTGCATCTTGGGTTAAACTCTAAATAGAATCTTACTACTCTTGAGTAACTCCAAAAGCGGACACCGAAGATCTTTATTGGATTTGTTTTTCATCACCAGCACGTCGAGGTGAAAGATGTGCATGTTCAGTGGGTCCTCTTGCGTTTTCACTGACATGTGGGACCGCATATGAGCAAACATACGATGGGCTCCGCGCGTCTGCTGGCTGGTGAGAAGAGAGATAGAGGAGGGCTGAGCACAGACTCCAGGAAATTTGTTCTACGTAACCAGCACCTCGATATAGTGGGGTGGCATGGGCCATAACTAGCATTCATGTCTAGCAGTACGGCACACGCCACCCACACGAGTCCCATCCGACACCAATTTTCTTGGAGTCCGTGCTACAGCCATCTCTTCTCCCTCCTGTTTTCTCAGCCATCGCGCGGTGGGCGGGGTGAGGGTTTGCCGATAGTCGGTTTGCTCAACTGCGGTCCCACTTGTAAGTGAAAATGCAACACAGCACGCATTCCCCCTTGAGCAACGTGCCGGACCAACCGTGTGGGGGTGCGACGCGAACACGGCAGGCTTTTCCTTTCGAACTTGTAACTTGTAAAATTTGGTTCTGCTCCATGGCGCGACCGATAGATAGAAATAACGATTTTCCCTAGAGTAATGAGAAGTTTGGTTCTGGCGCAGTTCATTCATGGAGTACGTAGGAAAATTATGAAGTTGATGCGAGAGGTAAGATAATTACTAGTAGTACCATATACTACTACATGGATTTGACGTAAAGATAAAGATACATACGGATCCATCAACGACATCCTCACGCCCTGATGCATCGGGTCACCAACCGACGTGTGAGGAGCAGCGGCGTTGGCGGCAAGCTCAACGTGCTTCTGAACAATGCCGTCCAAGGTTGCCCTGCGGTCCAAGAAGGCCAGCGTCCTATACTCCTCCTCTTGCATGTAGTAGTCCTTGTGGACGATTTGCGCGTAGACGTGGGTGATTATGTCGATGGTGTCTTGTACCTCGAGGTGGACATTCTCCGGCACGGCGGCGGGCAGTCACAGGGCCACCAGTGCGTCGAAGAGGTTGTCACCATAGAGGCCGTTGAGGGTGGCAGGCATCGCAGAGCCTGGGCGCGTGGGCTGGAGGCGTACGTCAAGGTCGTCCGCGAGCTTCTTGACGATGGTGAACTTGTCGAGGAAGCTGACGAGGACCTCGTCGAACAAGGAGACGAAGCTGTCGTCCAAGTGGCCCCTCGCCCTGGCGGCCTCAAGCACTACCTAGAGACATTCCTCGGTGCCGGGCCGCAGGCCGGCGTCGTGGACCATCTAGCACAGTCGGCTGATGCTCGCGCTCATCGCCTCCATGGGTCTAGCTTCTAGTCAACTGATCTTGCGATTGGAGTGATCACTCTTGCCCTTGGGTGCGTAGGTGCGTAGGATTTCGTAGATTGGACTGGCGGGAGCCTTTATATGAGAAGTGCAGACTGCGTTGAATTCACGTGCGTGTTGGCCATCTACTCCTCGCCCCACTACTGCACCTGCCTTTGGCTGTATGACAGGTTGGCCAGCCACCCGTTGGACCTACGTGTCATACACCCAAAGGCAAGTGCAGTAAGTCAATGAAGTTGCGTCCCCCTCCGTGCCCGTGCATGCTTTCAATGACTTGAGACTACCAAACATCACATGCAGTGGTTAGTTCATTGCATGTAATCCTATTAAGTAGCAAAAATACATTAAGTTATCTCGCCGATAGGAATAAAACAATACACCATGTATTTATTTACAGAGGGAGTAGTACATTTTTTGTGACATGCATTACTAGATATAGCTAGTCAAATACCAAATCCAGATGGACGTGGTAGTACTACTAAATCCAGACGGTGGTGCTAGTACTACTGGTAGTAGTAGTAGTAGTACCAATGTAGTAGCACTGTACTACCCGTTGGTCAAATTATTACGTGCTGCTCCTCACAGTGAAGTGACAAGACCCAACGCCGGAGATGACACCTGAGTATAGGCGCCGTGTTCGGCATACCATATGCAGCCTCACCGTCTGCAGTCACTATCATCATGGCTGTAGACCTAGCCTGCTTACAACTAGCCATGTTCGACATAATTTCCCGTGCGTAGATGCCCGTGCATTGCACGGAACACCAAGATTGGGGGGTGGACGACGCCGGCAGCGGCCATCGCACCAGATCTTTCCATGGCCTTCTAGATGTGGTGGGGAGGAGATAAGGCTGATTGTGAGAGACAAGGAGTTGTTTGTAAATAGGGAACAAGTGCGGGCATCTTTTTGCAAAACTGGAGAAGTTTGGTTTGTATGCGTCAGATCTAGATCCGACGGCTATTGGTGAAAGATGGCAGGCACAACATCATCACCAACTCAGGACCTGTTTGATTCGCAGGATTTTGAAAACGCAGGAATAGGACACAGCAATATTACAAGTTTCAAACTGATATTACAAATGTTAGGAGTTATGCCGCACCTACGAAGAGGGAATTACTAGGAAGTTTACGTAAGAACTTTTGTTACTTTAGGTGGATGCAGCATTATTGTACAAACTAAAATCCACCGCCCTGACAAGTCACTAATGGGCAAATAAGTTTTTGAGTCTCTGGCCACTTGATGTTTCAAAAACAAATTCAGCTTCTGTGGAGACTTTGTCATTTAGGCTTAGACGCTTGCGGTGATCAGCACGCCATTCATTGTTGCGCCAGAGAACGCCAAACCTCATTACCTTTAGCACACTTGCCTCCCGAACAAAGAACCTGGCCAATTTAATCTCAGATGTGCTGCCTCGGTAGTCGATCAAATCAATTTCTGTAAGATGGAGATCAAGGCATTCGATGAGATTGTTATAGTGCAGCACATTTTTCACTTTCGGGTCTTTTTTTATCTGCAAAAGAAGAGAACATATTAGAGCAGCTCGCTGTATAAGATTGCCGTGTCATCAAGAGGTACCAATATCATTCGCTCATACGATAGGGTTGGCTGGCTAGTGATATTTTTTCACTCACTCTCTCTCTTTCTCTTTCCTCTCATTTACCTAGGAGTACGTGAAGAGCTTGGGCATTTGTTGCCTTCCACTATGTGGCCGATGCCATATTTCGCAAAAGTATGCCACATAATATGCATCGATGTCAAATCAAAAGATTTTGGCACCGCTCTCGCGATGTGAGAGAGTTGCCACCGCTGTGCACATAGACCCACATGTATAAACAAATCAATCAAACCAACTACACCGGCCTCTCACTCTCCCAAACAAGTGTTTTTTTATTGCCTCAGTCCTCTCTCTCTCCCACGCAAGTGTTTTTTCATTGCGTGAGTTAATTTGGCACCGGAGCAAAGTAGGTGATCCAGATTGGGGCACCAGGTGAGCAATGGAGCATCGATGCCAAATGCATCACAGGTGAATTTGGCACGTGTTTTGGCCTACATAGTGGAGGGCCGTTATAGCCCACTTTTGTACTACCTCTTATTTAGTATAAAATTTTGACCATATATTTATGTAAGAAAATGCCAATGCATGTCACTAAAAATTACACCATTTGAAATTATGTTCAAATACAAATCCAATGATATAGTTCTTAGTGACATGCATTAACATTTTGTCAGTTAAATCTATGGTCAAATTTTGATACTACAAAATAGGAAGAGTAAACCAGGACGGAGGTAGTACTTGCTCTTAGGGTAACCATAGAGTTACTGGAGTAGTCTAAGTTACTTTCCACTATGACTAGCCTAGGCTACTATAGTAGTACAACAAAAAACCGATGCGGGTGATCACGTGAGAAAAAATAGTAAAAACATTTCTTTCAGTGCAGTGCGTAGATGCAGTTTTGAACATTACACTTGTCATCGTAATTTGGGAAAATTACGAAAAATTTGAGCTACGTTGTGATTACCATTTCCTAATAGGAAAGAAGTTTCACCTCGATGAGTAGCTTCTCCGTGCACGGAAAGCATGTAAGGAATCCAACAACTTGATCCGGATTGGGGCCGATAGATTTTATTGCCAAGATCTTGACTGTGCGCATAGACTGGGTCAAGCTTGTGGGAATCATTTTCTGGAAGACGGTCGTAAATACATCAAGAAGAAATTTAAAAATGTGAATTTCAAGGTGACGGAGAAGAAGATGAGTGTTGTACCTAAACAATTACGGATCCAATAAAGAGTTCGGAGAATTTGGCAGACGAGTGCACCAACGCTGTCAATTTCGGCGCGTCAATGACCCTGATTTTTGTTGGACCTTCTAGATCTGATACAAGCAATCTCTTAAGGAAAGGCGCATTCTCAATGACCATAACGTGGAACAGCTGGAGTGATCTCTTCCCAATTGATGTCTTGTTGCGGGGCCAGCAAGACACATAAATCCATCGGAGATTCGTCGAGGCGATGTGGAGGCTAATGAACCCGTGGATCTGCTCAAGACGAACATACTCGAGCGCAATACAGCTGCGGAGCAGGTGCTCCATAGCCTTCTTCGAGATGACAATGTCGAAGAGGTCGGGCTGCTTGAGTTGAGGGAGAAGAAGGGCGGGCGCGGCATTAATCTGGGGAAGATAGCAGGAGCTGAAGCTGGCGTGGCACAGCGTTGGCGCGAGGCAGAGCACGGACGGCGGCAGAGAGCGACATCGTCCAGCTTCAAAGCTAAGCTCCTCGAGCTGATCTAGGGCGGGGGATAAGAACCACTCGTCGAACTTGGGTTGGACCTTGCGGTCGGTACTGAACATGCGGATGTCAAGGCGTCTGGCTGGCCCAGGGTGCGATGAAAGGATCTTGGAGACTGCGGCCATGCGTTTGCAATCCCCGTCGCAGAGGCAGCTGTCGATGGTGAGGTTGAGGGGGGACACGGCGCCAGAGGGGGCGCCACCGCCGGGAGAGCAGGGCGGTCCACGCGGCAGATTTGGTGGGGAGGAGGCCGATGATGACGAGCAGCATGTCGTCGGGGAGGCTGCTGATGAAGTCCAGGCTCGCCGGATGCGGTTTTGGCTCGAGCCGCCTCCGCTTGTTGGCTGCCTCGCCGTCCATCTCAACCGGCGGCGATGCCGGTGTACACGTGTGCTGGTGTGTGTTGTGTGCTGGGTGTGCGCGAGTGCGTCCTTCTGTGCATGCCGCCACGCAGTGGTGAATTGTGCGCGAGTGCGTCCTCCACACGGAAGAAGTGTGTCCTCAATGCGCCCTCAATTTACTAGCGTGCTGGGTGCTACCCCGAGTGGTTTCAACTTCGTTTACTTCACCACGTGTCAGATGGGCCTCTAGTTTACTTATTTTCACCCACTGCCACATGGGCCAGCACACGAAGATACAGAACACGAGCTGACAAGGCAGCATGTGGACTGGTTGACCGGTCAACTAAAAAATATACGGAGCTATACACTGACATAGTGAGCGTATAATCCGTCGGTATAGAGTGTTCGTGTGAGAGGGGAGGCCCGTGAGAGATAGCAGAGAGAGAGAGAAAGAGCTACTCCCTCAGTTCGATAATGTAGTTCCAACATTTTTTTAAAGTCAAACTTTTGAAACTTTGACCAAGTTTATAAAGAAATTACTTATATCTACAAAACCAAAGATAAATGATAGTATGAAGTAAGTACATGTTGTGATGAATCTAATGATCTTTCCAGATGTAAATGTTTTTCTCCACATATACCTGGTCAAACGTTTCTGAGGTTTGACTTTTCAAAACATCCATATGCTTATGGACGTGAGAGAGTCCCTAACTAGAGAGAGAGTGAGTGAAATAGAAAGAGTGAGTGAAAAAAGTGTGTGTGCGTGTGTGAAAGAGACATGGACAACACTCGGTAAAAGTCGAGAAAAAACGTGTGTGTCTTATGCAAACATATCACACATGCATCTTCGACAACGAAAGCAAGGTGAGGAGATAGTGTGTGGTTGTTTGCAACCGAGAGAGCAAGACCCCTAGCACGTGGCCAAGAGGGGTCTGACAAACAAGGGAGAGAGGTCGAGAGAGACATACGGAGAAAATGCAGACATGGGGAGGAGAGAGTGTATGTTTGTCATAGAGAGATCCCCTGGAGATCGTGATGGGACTACATGGGTGGGAGATCGAGTGACAAGGTGTGTGCGCGATAGAAGATACCCCGAGAGATATCGAGATAGACGTATGGATGGAAGGAGACAGTACGTGTGTTCCTGATGGCTAGTGAGAGATAATCATACTTAGGGGGGGAGTGCTTGCGCCTATGATGGAGTGAGGGATTATGGTACTTATTAGGGGGGTGCATGTCACATAGAGAGAGAACAAGGGCGGAGAGTGTTGGATGGGTCTATATGTATAGCGCGAGCGAGACATGTGTATGTGTGAACCAGGCAGATAGAAAGTTTGAGAGAGATTGAGGAGCCCCGATAAGGCTGAGTGGTGCGTCACATAGCTGAGAGGGGGAAAGAGATATTCCATCCGCTCGATAATGCAGTGCATGTAATTTTTTTAGAAGTCAACCTTTGGAAACTTTGATCAGGTTTACACAAATGTTATTTATATCTTCAATACCAAAGATACATCACACGAAACTACATCTCATGGTGAATCTAATGGTATATGTTTGTCGTTCCAGATGTAATTGTTTTTCTCCACGCACATGGTCAAACTTTGTGATGTTTGACTTTTCAATAAATCAATATGCTATGGACCGAGGAGAGTGCCTAAGTCGAGAGGGATCAAGTGCGTGTGAAGGAGAATGAGTAAGTGTGCAAAAAGAGTATGTGTGTGAAAGAGAAAGTGACAACAAACGATAAATTAGAGAGAGAGTGTGTTTTTTCGTTTCTTAGGCGAACATATCACGCATGCATCTCCGAGATAGAAAAGCGAGGCGAGGAGATACACGAAGATAGCTAGTGTGTGATTGTTTGCAACGGAGAGAGACACCCCTATAGCACATGTCCAATAGAGGTCTGGCCAACAAGGAACAAAGGTCGAGAGGGACACATGGAGAACATGGACGCATGGGGAGGGCGAGAGGGTGTGTTTGTGATAGAGAGACCCCCTTGAGATCGTGAGTGGACTATATGGGCGGGAGATCGAGGGAGGTGCGTGCGTGATAGAAAGATGCCCCGAGAGAAATCGAGATAGACCATGCACATGTTTGTGATGGAGACTAAGATTAGCTAGTCATATACATATAGGGGGGACTGCGTGTGCCTACAATTGAGTGAGAGACCATCATACTTGGCTAGCTAGGCATGAGATTGTGTGTGTGTGTGAGAGAGAGATGGAGAGAGAACGAGGGAGAGGGATAGAGTTTTAGATGGGCCTATCGAGTGCGAGTGAGATATGCATGTGTATGTGTGACCCAGGTAGATGGAGAGTTTGAGAGAGAGGGGAAGAGCTCCGAGACGACAGAGTGGTGCGTGAGAGAGTTACGAGCAACGAGCCAAGGAATTTGTGTGCGTATGATGAGTGCACCCAAGATATCTAGCTTGGACTAGAGAATCATACATAGTGTGCGAGAGAGACCTATATATGGAGTATATATGCATGCGAACTAGAAAGACCCCCCCCCACACGCACACACACAAAGAGAGAGAGAGAGAGAGAGAGATGGAGAGAAAGAGAGAGGACCAACAAGGTTTGTGTGTTGGATGCGTGCGACAGAATTGAAGATTGTCGGCAAGAGAGAGAGAGCAGGAGTCCGGGAGAGGGGGAGGTCGCGTTTTATGCATCAAAGACTGATATAAACCATGTTTCGATATAAACTTGCATTCAAATATTTAAATTGGAGAACATGTTGTCTACAATCCACACATGAACGGATATATGCGTATATCAAACAAGTTCATTAATTTGACTTTCAACATGTTCATGGAGTACTATAATACTGTAAAACATGCTATTCGATTGAGGTGTTCAATTTTGGATTTAGTTCACTATTTTGACCTGGTGAACGAGCTATTTCATTGAATCGAGATATTTCATTTTGGGTTTGATTCCCGTTTCTGAGTGGGTCAACTATTTGTCATGTAGTAAATCGCTAGCAACGAGCATGTAAAAACACATTACTCCCGAGCATCATCTCTCCATCTAAAAAAGAAGTGGCAAGCTAATATTTCTAAATTTGATTCGAATCGACTTGGTAAGGTAGACGTGGATGCTCGTTCTCCCAAATTTTGAATGAACCGTTAAACATCCTATGCTTGGTGGAATTCGCCCAAGCAAATAAATGGGAGACGCGGAATTACCGTCCTATGTGGGAGACGCATTAATTGGCCCGTTGTGCATCGAGGGTAGGTTCGTAACTTCATCCAAGCGCGCCTTCTCCTGGGCCGAAATTACATGTGCCGAATAATTCATAAACCATGGTCGGCAAAACACGCTCTCCTCGCCCGAAATAGCTCGCGCCCACTATTTCAAAACACGCTCTCCTCGCCCAAAATCGCTTGCGCCCACTATATTTCAAAACACGCCCTCCTCGCCCAAAATCGCTCCCGCCCACTATTTGAGGAGAAGCAAAGTTACTCTACTATCCCCGACCCTTAGTACACAGACCCAAGCCGAGAAGCCTAAAGGCAGGGGTAGCACTGTAACTCCCCCTCACATTTCAGACAAATGCGTCCGTATCCCAAT
>NC_057805.1:26278642-26301121 GCF_018294505.1 Triticum aestivum
AAACCTCAGCCCCTCCTCCATGGCGCCCCCCACCGCACCAATTTCACAGCCGCCCTCCTCCCTAATGCCGGAGACGCTGTCCATTTGCCGTCGTGCACTGGGCCATGTGCCTCTTACTCCGTGCTGCTGGAGCTGCCTCGACGACGGCCGCGTGAACCGTACCGGAGGCGATTCACCCCCGCTGTTGTTCACGGCGCCGGAGCGGCACCAACTTCGAATCCATCCAGAGTCCCGACGCTGCTTCCCCGTAGCCGTCGACCGTCGCGACATCGCTGTTTCCCTGCCGCCGGTGGCCACCGCAACCGCGCCGGCCTCACCGAATCGACAGCTGGACCTGCCTACTTCACCATGCCGCCAGATAGGTTGCACCCTCATCTCAAATCACTTTATTTAGGCGTCAGTTGTCTGAATTTTTATTCTGGGCCAATCGATTCCCAATGGGAAGCAGCACCCCTCGAGGCGGCAGAGCTCCTAGGCTGCCGGTTGGCTGGTGTCTAACATAAGGGTGCGGGGCCGCAAGTTCGCCGCGGAAGCAGCGCTTAGATGGCTATCTTAGAGTTGCGTGGGTTCAAGGTACTGCCGCCGCCGGATCTGAATGATGTCTTTGTGGATTGGCCCGGGGGCGGCGCAACCACGGCAGTGCGGTGGGGCGGGGAGCGGGGTTTTGGCCGGGGCCACGGACGGCAAAGGCAAGCTGCTCTGCCGTTGGTCGCTGGCTCTTCGGAGAAGATTCCTAACAGTGTCAGCCGGGAGGCACAAGACGGCCATCAAGCCATCCGGCGTAGATCGAACAGTACCAAAATAAAATAAAATCGTGTGACCCCAATTTAGTCTCAGTCAACAGACGTGTGACCACTCTCGTACCTTGCCGTTGATCTCTTAGTGTATTTCTTCAGATCAAAGAGATGTGTCGTTCTTAACATTATGCGTTATCTGCATCTTCAGCCACACCGTCTTCTGACTCACCGCAGCTGCTCCAACAAGGGAAGCATGCACCAGAAGGGAGCTATAGTCCCCACTCAATAGTTCCCTGCATCGAATGCGCGTGCCCGACATGGACAGCCACAGCAACTGCAGGGCCATCGACAAGTCAGCACATGATGCTCACTCCTATGTATGGCGGCCAGATAGGTTGTACCCTCATCTTACTTGTGTGCAACATTTATGGCTTTGTTATTCATCTAAGCATGGAAAATATATTATCACATTTCACTGTATATTCATGCTGATCTCTTACGGGTCTTGTTCAGGAGTTAACGCTGTTCCATAGTTCAGCTAAGATACTTGTTCTTTAGGTAACGTTGTTCCATAGTTATCATCCATTAGCCAATGCTATCCCACAGGCTGGTGATTATAGTATTGTACCACTTCTAGTATTACCTATGTTGTTCTTTAATACTTTTGTGTGCCATCTAGTTAATCTCGAGTACAAACGATACATATTCTCTAGCTTTCATCTGTGTTCTCCCTTTAGTTTTTGAGACATGTTGCTGCTAGTTAACCCCAGTCCTACTATTTATGTCGTCTCCTATAGGCACTCATTACATAAATCTAACTACTAGTTGTCTTCCATGCATGTCAGATATAATTGCACACACTAATATATCCACAAGAACCCCACGGAGCAATGTAAAGGCCAATAAACTTGATGTCAATGATACCCAATATGATGGAACATGTAAAGGCAGTTCTTCAGAAGACCTGCAGAAAGATGTTGAATCCTCTTCACCCAAGGTCCTTGCTCTAACTTGGCCCGTGATATGGGTACAACATGCATATAATGTCCTGGAGTGTATCTACTCTGTTGCAATGCCATGTGCTTAGCATGCTGATCATGCATGTAAATATGTCATGCCTTCCTGTTTTTCAGTACCTATTCCATTCATGATAACATGTTTTCAAATTCAAGTACTGTCATTCTACTCTATCGCAATGCCATCTGCTTAATTTGGACATTATGCTTCTGAATATCTTATGCATTGTTATTCATCAATATGTACTTCATCTGTCTACCATACCATGTTTTTTACATTGAAGTGTTGTTCTAGTGCTCTGTTGCAATGCCATCTTAGTTTCCCAATCATACACATGTATGTTGCCTTAGTTTTTTCTATACGTATTCCGCTAGCATACAGTTTTACATTCAACTAGTGTTTTTTTATTGTGTTGTCCTGTCGTATCCCTAGCTCTTACACCATACTCCCTCCGTCCAGATTACATGTTGCCGAAATGGATAAAAAATGATGTATCTAGAACTGAAATACGCCTAGACCCATCCATTTTTTTCTGGATGGAGGGAATACATGTCAATATGCCATGCCTTTCTATTCTTCAGTACCTATTCCATCTCTCTGCTGTACCATGTTTTATAATTGAAGCACCATTCTTCTGTACAAGGCATGCAAGGGGAAGACGACTATGTTAGAATCTGAAGGGTTACAAACCAGGTCTTTGCAAAAGATCCAAACGCCAGGAGGTAATAAACCAACTCCAGTTTTTATAGATACTGCTCCAGCACAGAGAAACCCAACTCCTACTGATAATAAGTAGATTCCAGTGGCCAAAGAACTAGTCCGCTCCAGTCCAGCAAAAATATGTCAACTCCATTCTAAGAAGCGTGTACGTATCCTTGCATCATGAAATTTATATCATGCTGGTCATATTTTCTACATGTTTCTTACCCATCTCTCTTTTAGAAAATAAGCTTAACAGATAGAAGAATTTCTGCACTGGTATCGTCTGTGAGGAAAGATTCTTGCAGGAATTCTCTGTACTCCAATGCAGATGTAAGTACCTGTTGTATATCACTATATTTTTACATCAGCATGTATTTTGTTAATCGGCGTGAATCCAACATTTATCTGATCTAAATTTAGTTGTAGCAAAATGTATGATTAAAGGCCACAATGTTGATTTTTGTAAGGAAAACTGCCTGGTAGTGTTGCATCCTGAGCTGCATGAGTGTACTATCTCATATCAGTGGGTTTGATTACTTTGGTTCTGCAGTGGGTTTTCAGTGTTTTTTTTACTGTGTTGTCCTGTCGTATCCCTAGCTCTTACATCATACTCCCTCCGTCCGGATTACATGTCGCAGAAATGGATAAAACTGGATGTATCTAGAACTGAAATACGCCTAGACCCATCCATTTATTTCCGGATGGAGGGAATACATGTCAATATTACATGCCTTTCTATTCTTCAGTACCTATTCCATGTCTGTTGTAGCATGTTTTATAATTGAAGCGCCATTCTTCTATATAAGGCATGCAAGGGGAAGACGGCTATGTTAGAATCTGAAGGGTTACAAACCAGGTCTTTGCAAAAGATCCAAACGCCAGGAGATAATAAACCAACTCCATTTTTCATAGATACTGCTCCAGCACAGAGAAACCCAACTCCCACTGATAATAAGCAGATTCCAGTGGCCAAAGAACTAGTCTGCTCCAGTCCAGCAAAAGAATGTCAACTCCATTCTAAGAAGCGTGTGCGTATCCTCGCATCACGAAATTTTATAGCATTCTGATCATATTTTCTACATGTTTCTTACCCATCTCTCTTTTAGAAAATAAGGTTAAATGATAGAAGATTTTCTTCATTGGGATTGCATTCGAGGAAAATAACTTGCGGGAATTCTCTGTGCTCCAATGCTGATGTAAGTACCTGTTGTATATCACTATATTTTTACATCAGCATGTATTTTGTTAATCGGCGTGAATCCAACCTTTGTCTGATCTAAAATTAGTTGTAGCAAAATGTTAAAGGCGCCAATGCTGATTTTTGTAAAGAAAACTGCCTGGTAGTTTTGCATACTGAGCTGCATGAGTGTACTATCTCATATCATGCACATTACTGAATTGTAGTGCTGCTCTGCTTGCCCATTCATTCATTGTGTCAACGTTGCTTTCGTATTACCTTACCTAGCTGATGATAGCTGTGCCATATTGTGTTAATTTGGTGTTGGCTAGTTGCCCAAACGTTCGTTGTGCCAATGTTGCTTTCCTATTATCTAACTTGGCCAATGGTAGCAATGCTAGTGTCTTAATTTGGTGCAGGCTTATGAAGATAAGAAGACAAACTCTAAAAACAGCAAGGCAACCCCATTGTTTCTTTCCAATAAATCTAGGCCAGGTAATATGCCAATAACTCATGATTCATCTGTTTGGTTCCCATCCTAATTTATGTTATGATGTAGTGGTCGAGACACTCTCCACTATCAATAATACAAGCCTGCCAAAATCGCCATCTGAATCTGTTCAATATCCTCTGTCTCGAAGGCAACGGAAAAAATGTATGTTTGTGAACCAATTAATGATTGAAGGAATGATGGAAATGGTGGAGGAATCAGAGGTGCAGAGTCGTGCGACACAACAACTGATCAATGTTTTCAGAGACAGTGTAGCAAAGCAGCAAGAACTTGCCCACATGCTTATGGGCGTCATCCGTGATGAGGTTGCAGATTGTGACGTTGTAGATCGTTAGGTTCTGTTCATTTATTTGCACTGGCATCAATCTTTGATTGCCCAGTGGATGTAATTTCCTGTAATATATGCTGGATGTGCAACGTTTTTCCCTATATGTCGTACCTTTGCTTGATCGGTTTTGGTCCTGTGCATAATTGCTCGTCGTAATGGGCTCAAATTATCTAATTTGGCCTAAAGAAATGTACGAACTTTAGTGGGCCCATTAAGTTAATGGGCCGTTACCAGGCCGAAAGTTAATGGTCGGCCCTCTTAACTCCCGGGTCGTTAACAGGCTGACATCAAAGCGGGCAACAGGTGGGCCCAATTGATTTCACGGGCCGTTAACAGGCCGTTACTAAGTTCGGGCTACATAAGGCCCACTATACTGTGGGCCTTTAGCAGGCCGAAAGAGACAGCGGGCTTGTACTGGACCATGAAGAGCATGGGCCGCTAAGAGGCCGAAAGTCAGGTCGTATTGTAAATGGCCCAACTGTGTTGTGGGCCTTTAGCAGGCCGAAAGAGAAACCGGGCTGGTATTGGACCATGAAGGGCATGGGCCGTTAAAAGGCCAAAACTCAGGTCCGACTACAAATGGCCCAACTCATTTATGGTCCGTTAACAGGCTGAAAGGCACACAGGGCCGGGAATTGGCCCAACACTTAAATGGGTCGCTAAAAGGGCAAAACTCAAGTCCGGCTACAAATGGCCCAACAGTATATGGGCCGTCACCAGGCTGAAAGACACACCGGGCTAGAAATTGGCCCAACACTTAAATGGGTCGCTAAAAGGCCGAAACTCGGGTCCGACTACAAATGGCCCAACTGATTTATGGGCCGTCAACAGGCTGAAAGACACACCGGGCCGGAAATTACCCAATATTTAAATGGGTCGCTAAAAGGCTGAAAGATGTACATCATGAAAATTGGCCCATCCACTGAATGGGCCGTTAACAGGCCAAAATCTCATCGGGCCGATATTGAGCCCAAATATATAGCGGGCTGTTAACGGGCTCGAACTGACGATGGGCTGCAATGGTGTCAAATCATTAACAGGCCGTTGACGGGCCGAATTGGCACATCTCGTATGGGCCGTGGGCTTAAATGGACCTGACACAAGTAGGCCTTATATGGGCCGGCCTGCTATTTTTTACTGGGCCGGCCTTTTTCACCGGAATGGGCCACTGTTGGGCCGTGCCACGTGTCGACCTGTCATAGGCGCCTCCTGTCCAATGAGTGGATGACATCTGTCCCAACGGTGAGGCAACACGTGTTTCCTCTGGCCAATGATGATTTTACACGTGGAAAATCCCCATTGGTCGGGGCTGTTAACGGGTTATCGGATCCAAAACCAGACCCGGTAGCTTAACGGCGTTCCGTTACGGTGGATGCCACGTGTCGGTCACCCTTGATGAAAGCACTTCTGTGACGCGTGATTTATCATCATGGAAGTGGACACTTCCGTGATGATAATTTTGGTAATGTCATGGAACACTTCTACGACAGCACAGGTATGACTAGCTTGATTCTGTCATAAATTTGTCATGGATGTACATGCATGACAGAAAACGTGACCTACTGTGACAAACACGTATCATCACGGAAGTGTATTTTTTTTGTAGTGTCAGGTGGTACTTGGTAACATTAATCCTATCAAGTATCAACTAGAATGAGAGTACGGAAGAGAAGGTTTCACAATGATTGTACTAATTTCTCAACAATTTCATTGGCTTCTTTCTTCAGTTGGAAAGTTTCAACTGGTCTAGTGTTGCTTGCTTTAAATCTTGTAAATACATGAAGGAGGTTATTATTAGGACAGGACCATGTTTGCCTATTTGCTGTTTGCTTTTAAGCCCTGTGTAATGTTGTTGTAGCAAACATAGTTGTGGTGCTCCTTTATATAGCCACTTTGACCCTGTTGTGTTTGTCTGCAGATGAGCAACTTGGCCAAGCAGTGGGCCAACCCCAAGGAGTTGTGGGCCCCATGATAGCGAAGATGATGGCGAAGGTGAATGGGTCCCGATGAACATCCCATGATCGACGTTGCTTCCGGGACCATGGCTGCATCTGGCACATGTTTGGCCGGCAAAGCAGCTCCGCCTCCTTTGGCGCGCACTCTGATGCCTCCCGGCCTGCCCCTCCGGCGGCTGCTTCCTCTTTGGTTCTGGCATAGGTAAGTCCTTACTTCCTCCCCTTTGCTTGGTTCTTTTTAAAAAATAAGTATTGAAACAATAAAGGAGTATCAAAATTTGTTGTTTTATGCTCAAAATGAGCCGTGGGTTGACATCTCGCTGTGGTGCTGGCCATTGGGATGATGATTCAGTACTTGGTTCTGTGATAGCAATATACTTTTCACTTGGAAACATGCTATCCTTCCATTGAAATGTCAAATATTTGTGATTTTTTATTCCCATGTTATTGGATGTCCGGTGATTCCTCAAAACTGTTATTAGGATTAGACGTAATGGATGGTACTGCCTCACGTATTCATTCTAAACATCATTCTGCTAGCATCTGCACTTTCCCTCTTTCAAGGAGACTTAACCTGATGCAAGGGAATTTAAATTATGTCTCATTTGTACAGAAGGTTCCCTGAACACATTAGTTTTAGAGACATATCTTACGATTATGAATTTTGGGAAACATCAAGTTGCATTTTACCACTGATGTTCAGTTACACTCTTAGTATTGTTAGACTATAATTGAAGTGCTATTCCGTTATACTATTCCCAGTTGACAAACTCAAAGTCTTATTGTTTCTACAAATATTTTGAAGGCTGCAACTGGAGACGCTTGGGTTGAAACTACAAATGGCAAGCAGTACTCAGTGAGCCAGATTGGTGCATTTTTTATTTGACCTTGGAGGAGGAAGCTTTGATGTCTCCATTCTATAGTGCTCTAACGGAGTGTTTGAGGTCAGTGTTTTTAAGTTTCCTTGTACTAGTTGTTGTTATATAGTAACCTGAAAGAATCATCACGATGGAGTAAAACTGCATTTCAGGGTATTAAGTTCGACCGGAATGACGCCACAATGCTTTCCAACAGAAGCATTTGTTGGCCGCTGGGGGAAAGGTGAGCGTACCTTGGAGGATGCTAGATCATGCCGAGCACTCAGGCCAGCCAGACTGGGCAAAAGCTTGCTTGCTTTCCGGGAAGGCGCAGCGTTGTGCTTGATGCAGGTTTGCCACTTTCAGATACATGTAGCAATCAGACATTTAATCCATGCTCTTGTTTATAATTTCTCTTTGCATGGCTACATATACACACATGACCTGATGATTGAATAGTGCACTTCCTGTGCTGTGGTCTCATTAAGTGTAGTTTAGGTATTATGCAATGTGTATTTTATTCGTAGATGATCAGGGAGGGATGTTGTCTTTTCTAGATTAAAACCTTTCTGTTGGGTCGCGTTTCCTGTCATATGCTATGCATCTTCCAGATGGATCCTGTAAATTCTGGGAGATCATGCTGCCTACCTACCGTAAACGCCACTACTTTGTACCCTTCTTTGGTCTCCATGGCTTGTGGTTGGCATGTCGTTGGTGTCACATGGTCAGTTGAGCATATGTGCAAACTTGTAAAGTCCTGGAGCTTTTCTTGGTGCCTGCCCCAGGTTTGGATTTCAGTATAGGGGTGGTTCTGAATGGGCCATCTATCACCATGCAAATCTAGCTAGGCATGCACACTATGGTTTCTGCCACCTAAGTTGTTGTTTTCCTGGTTCATTTCACATGGCTGCAACAAGACCAGCAGATGTCTTTTCCTTGTGCATGGCTCAAATATTAATTTAGACAAAGGTTGCATTAGTAATATGGGCTCTGGTAATATCTGAGGCTTGTTATGTTGGCAGAAGTGCTAGCATAGCGAAGCCAGCAAGAGTTACAACGTATAGGAGGTTATTATTAGGACAGGACCATGTTTGCCTATATGCTGCTAGCTTTAAGTTGTGTGTAGAGTTGTTGTAGCAAACATAGTTGTTGTGCTCCTATATTTACTCATTCAGCCACTTGACCCCTGTTGTGTTTTGCTGCAGAGATGACCAACTTGGCGAAGCAGCAGGCCAACCCCAAGGTGGGGTGGGGCCCATGATTGCGAAGGTGATCGGGAATGTGAATGGGTCCCGGTGAACATCCATCGGGCACAACGAAGCAGCTCTGCCTGCTCCGGCGCGCACTGCCCTGCCTCTCCGGTGGAAGCTTCCTCTTTGGTTCTGGCAAAGGTAAACCGCCGGTTCCTCTCCTTTGCTTGATCCAAGTTCAATTGCAGGCTCCTATCCCATTGTTGTGGCTGCTTCGTAAAAAATATGGTTAGTGGCTATTGCCTAAGTGCCTGTGTATTTCAGTTTCAACCATGTATGCATGTAGTCATGTACAGTTCAATTAGTGATTTAAGTTGTTGCCATACAAAGTGATTTTTTTTGTTTCAACTCTAGACACATAGTAAGGTGGTGCTCCTGCTCAAACCCGTATTTTGTTTCCGCCTATTGTTGTTAGTGTAAGGGGGCAGCTGAACCCCATTCGTGTTTTTGTTGAACTGGAGTGCATAACCATGCATGATCGTTCTGGTCACATAAGGCTAGGAGAATGTTGGTCCATTTTCTGTGAAGACGGAAAGGTAGCCCTTGTCAGGAGCATTGTGTATTTTCTGCTTTAGGTTATTGTATACAACTGCTGTAGTTAATGCTACATTGTTCTTCTACTATACTATACTTGTTTTCCAGCCACTATATTATTGCAATATGGACTGTGGTAAATATCTGAAGCTTGTTATGTTGGCAGAAATGCTATCATAGCGAAGCCAGCAAGAGGTACAATGTGTAGATGATCTTAAAAAACTTGTAAATACAAGGAGGTTATTATTAGGACAGGACCATGGTTGCCTATTCGCTGCTTGCTTTACGTTGTGTCTAGGGCTGATGTAGCCTACATTGTTGTTGTGCTCTTATATATACTCGTTCCAGTCTCCTGACCCTATTATTCTGAAGTTGGCGGACCACCTGAGTTACTCTATTTGTTGGCGGACTGCAGGTTCTACGCCATCTCAGCACAACAAGGATAGGACCCTGGTGTTACAGTTCTCGGTCAAGCATGAGCAGGACCTTGACATCTGGCACAAATTTGCCCGGCGAAGCAGCTCTGCCTGCTCCGACGATGACTTCGACGCCTCTCGTCACGCTGCTTCCTCTTCGGTTCGGGCATAGGTAAGCCGCTGGTTGCTTCCCTTCGGGGTGCAGTAGAAATCCTACAGCCAGGTATTAGGGCAGTACATCTTTTAACCTTGATCTTGTCCTCAGCTTGTACCAAATAGTGCTACTTTCAAATGCATGTGAGAGGGAGTGCTTTACCTACATTGCTTTAATCTGTACGAGATACACATTAGATTGGGTTGTTTTCTCGCTCTTAAGATGGCATTTTCTCTAATTCCCTTCCCTTTATTGTAAGGACTCGCAGTTGCAGAAGTACTAAACTACTAAATACATGTATTTTCTTCTCGTGTTAATCTTTCTCTGGAATTCACCAGCTTAGATCTGAAGCTCGTGTCACTCACTCTACATGTGTGGTCAATTTGGAATTTTAGGCCATGTGTCAACCTGAGATAGTTAGATGCCCATGCTTGGTGAAGGAAATATGCCCTAGAGGCAATAATAAAGTTATTATTTATTTCCTTATATCATGATAAATGTTTATTATTCATGCTAGAATTGTATTAACGGAAACATGATACATGTGTGAATACATAGACAAACAGAGTGTCACTAGTATGCCTCTACTTGACTAGCTCGTTGATCAAAGATGGTTATGTTTCCTAGCCATAGACAAAGATTTGTCATTTGATTAACGGGATCACATCATTAGGAGAATGTTGTGATTGACATGACCCATTCCGTTAGCTTAGCACTTGATCGTTTAGTATGTTGCTATTGCTTTCTTCATGACTTATACATGTTCCTATGACTATGAGATTATGCAACTCCCGTTTACCGGGGGAACACTTTGTGTGCTACCAAACGTCACAACGTAACTGGGTGATTATAAAGGTGCTCTACAGGTGTCTCCGAAGGTACTTGTTGGGTTGGCGTATTTCGAGATTAGGATTTGTCACTCCGATTGTCGGAGAGGTATCTCTGGGCCCACTCGATAATGCACATCACTTAAGCCTTGCAAGCATTGCGACTAATGAATTAGTTGCGGGATGATGTATTACGGAACGAGTAAAGAGACTTGTCGGTAACGAGATTGAACTAGGTATTGAGATACCGACGATCGAATCTCGGGCAAGTAACATACCGATGACAAAAGGAACAACCTATGTTGTTATGCGGTCTGACCGATAAATATCTTCGTAGAATATGTGGGAGCCTATATGAGCATCCAGGTTCCGCTATTGGTTATTGACCGGAGACGTGTCTCGGTCATGTCTACATAGTTCTCGAACCCGTAGGGTCCGCATGCTTAAAGTTTCGATGACAGTTATATTATGAGTTTATGAGTTTTGATGTACCGAAGGTAGTTCGGAGTCCCGGATGTGATCATGGACATGACGAGGAGTCTCAAAATGGTCGAGACATGAAGATTGATATATTGGAAGCCTATATTTGGATATCGGAAGTGTTCCGGGTGAAATCGGGATTTTACCGGAGTACCGGAGGGGTTACCGGAACCCCCCGGGGGTTTAATGGGCCATAGTGGGCCTTAGTGGAGAAGAGGAGAGGCGGCCAGGGCAGGGCCGCGCGCCCCTCTCCCTCTAGCCCGAATAGGACAAGGAGAGGGGGGCGCCCCCCCCCCCCGTTTCCTTCCTCTCTCGCTCCTCTTTCCCCCTTCTCCTAATCCAACAAGGAAAGGGAGGGAGTCCTACTCCCGGTGGGAGTAGGACTCCTCCTGGCCGGCCGCACCTCCCCCCTTGCTCCTTTATATACGTGGGCAGGGGGCACCCCAAAAACACAACAATTGATTTGATCTTTTAGCCGTGTGCGGTGCCCCCCTCCACAATAGTCCACCTCGATAATACTGTAGCGGTGCTTAGGCGAAACCCTGCGTCGGTAGAACATCATCATCGTCACCACGCCGTCGTGCTGACGAAACTCTCCCTCAACACTCGGCTGGATCGGAGTTCGAGGGACGTCATCGGGCTGAACGTGTGCTGAACTCGGAGGTGTCGTGCGTTCGGTACTTGATCGGTCGGATTGTGAAGACGTACGACTACATCAACCGCGTTGTGCTAACGCTTCCGCTTTCGGTCTACGAGGGTACGTGGACAAACACTCTCCCCTCTCGTTGCTATGCATCACCATGATCTTGCGTGTGCGTAGGAAATTTTTGAAATTACTACGTTCCCCAACAGTGGCATCCGAGCCTGGTTTTATGCGTAGATGTCATATGCACGAGTAGAACACAAGCGAGTTGTGGGTGATATAAGTCATACTGCTTACCAGCATGTCATACTTTGGTTCGGCGGTATTGTTGGATGAAGCGGCCCGGACCGACATTACGCGTACGCTTACGCGAGACTGGTTCTACCGACGTGCTTTGCACACAGGTGGCTGGCGGGTGTCAGTTTCTCCAACTTTAGTTGAACCGAGTGTGGCTACGCCCGGTCCTTGCGAAGGTTAAAACGGCACCAACTTGACAAACTATCGTTGTGGTTTTGATGCGTAGGTAAGAACGGTTCTTGCTAAGCCCGTAGCAGCCACGTAAAATTTGCAACAACAAAGTAGAGGACGTCTAACTTGTTTTTGCAGGGCATGTTGTGATGTGATATGGTCAAGACATGATGCTAAATTTTATTGTATGAGATGATCATGTTTTGTAACCGAGTTATCGGCAACTGGCAGGAGCCATATGGTTGTCGCTTTATTGTATGCAATGCAATCGCCCTGTAATGCTTTACTTTATCACTAAGCGGTAGCGATAGTCATAGAAGCATAAGATTGGCGAGACGACAACGATGCTACGATGGAGATCAAGATGTCGCGCCGGTGACGATGGTGATCATGACGGTGCTTCGGAGATGGAGATCACAAGCACAAGATGATGATGGCCATATCATATCACTTATATTGATTGCATGTGATGTTTATCTTTTATGCATCTTATCTTGCTTTGATTGACGGTAGCATTATAAGATGATCTATCACTAAATTATCAAGGTATAAGTGTTCTCCCTCAGTATGCACCGTTCCGAAAGTTCTTCGTGCTAAGACACCACGTGATGATCGGGTGTGATAGGCTCTACGTTCAAATACAACGGGTGCAAAACAGTTGCACACGCGGAATACTCAGGTTAAACTTGACGAGCCTAGCATATGCAGATATGGCCTCGGAACATTGAGACCGAAAGGTCGTGCGTGAATCATATAGTAGATATGATCAACATAGTGACGTTTACCATTGAAACTACTCCATCTCACGTGATGATCGGACATGGTTTAGTTGATATGGATCACGTGATCACTTAGATGATTAGAGGGATGTCTATCTAAGTGGGAGTTCTTAAGTAATATGATTAATTGAACTTTAATTTATCATGAACTTAGTCCTGGTAGTATTAGCATATCTATGTTGTAGATCAATAGCTCGCGATGTTGCTCCCCTTTTAATTTTATATGTTCCTAGAGAAAATTAAGTTGAAAGATGTTTGTAGCAATGATGCGGATTGGATCCGTGATCTGAGGATTATCCTCATTGCTGCACAGAAGAATTATGTCCTTGATGCACCGCTAGGTGACAGACCGATTGCAGGAGCAAATGCAGACATTATGAACGTTTGGCAAGCTCAATATGATGACTACTTGGTAGTTTAGTGCACCATGCTTTACGGCTTAGAATCGGGACTTCATAGACATTTTGAACGTCATGGACAATATGAGATGTTCCAGGAGTTGAAGTTAATATTTCAAGCAAATACCCGAGTTGAGAGATATGAATTCTCCAACAAGTTCTATAGCTAAAAGATGGAGGAGAATAGCTCAAGCAGTGAGCATGTGCTCAGATTGTCTGGGTACTACAATCGCTTGAATCAAGTGGGAGTTAATCTTCCAGATAAGATAGTGATCGACAGAATACTCTAGTCACCAAAACCAAGTTAGTAGAACTTCGTGATGAATTATAATATGCAAGGGATAACGGAAACGATTCCCAAGCTCTTCGTGATGCTGAAATCGACGAAGGTAGAAATCAAGAAAAACTTCAAGTGTTGATGGTTGACAAGACCACTAGTTTCAAGTAAAGGGACAAAGGGAAGAAAAGGTAACTTCAAGAAGAACGGCAAGCAAGTTGTTGCTCAAGTGAAGAAACCCAAGTCTGGACCTAAGCCTGAGACTGAGTGCTTCTACTGCAAAGGGACTGGTCACTGGAAGCGGAATTGCCCCAAGTATTTGGTGGATAAGATGGATGGCAAAGTGAACAAAGCTATATTTGATATACATGTTATTGATGTGTACTTTACTAGTGTTTATAGCAACCCCTCGGTATTTTATACTGGTTCAGTTGCTAAGAGTAGTAACTCGAAACGGGAGTTGCAGAATGAACAGAGACTAGTTAAGGGTGAAGTGACGATGTGTATTGGAAGTGGTTCCAATATTGATATGATCATCATCGCACACTCCCTATACTTTCGGGATTAGTGTTGAACCTAAAATAAAATGTTATTTAGTGTTTGCGTTGAGCATGAATATGATTGGATCATGTTTATTGCAATACGGTTATTCATGTAAGCTAGAGAATAATTGTTGTTCTGTTTGCATGAATAAAACCTTCTATGGTCATACACCCAATGAAAATGGTTTGTTGGATCTCGATCGTGGTGATACACATTTTCATAATATTGAAGTCAAAAGATGCAAAGTTAATAATGATAGTGCAACTTATTTGTGGCACTGCCGTTTAGGTCATATTGGTGTAAAGCGCATGAAGAAACTCCATGCTGATGGGCTTTTGGAATCACTTGATGCTTGCGAACCATGCCTCTTGGGCAAGATGACTAAAACACCGTTCTCCGGAACAATGGAGCGAGCAACAGATTTGTTGGAAAGCATACATACTAATGTATGTGGTCCGATGAATGTTGAGGCTCACGGCGGGTATCGTTATTTTCTGACCTTCACAGATGATTTGAGCAGATATAGGAATATCTTCTTGTGAAACATAAATCTGAAACAGTTGAAAAGTTCAAAGAATTTCAGAGTGAAGTGGAGAATCATTGTAACAAGAAAATAAAGTTTTTCTGTGATTTGATCGTGGAGACGAATATTTGAGTTACAAGTTTGGCCTTCAATTAAAACAATATGGAATAGTTTCACAAACTCATGCCACCTGGAACACCACAGCATAATGGTGTGTCCGAACGTCATAACCATACTTTATTGGATATAGTGCAATCTATGATGTCTCTTACCGATTTACCACTATCGTTTTGGGGTTATGCATTAGAGACAGCTGCATTCACGTTAAATAGGGCACCGTCTAATCCGTTGAGACGACACCGTATGAACTATGGTTTTGCAAGAAACCTAACCTGTCGTTTCTTAAAGTTTGGGGTTGCGATGCTTATGTGAAAAAGTTTCATCCTGATAAGCTCAAACCCAAATCGGAGAAATGTGTCTTCATAGGATACCCAAAGGAGACAGTTGGGTACACCTTCTATCACAGATCCGAAGGCAAGACATACATTGCTAAGAATGGATCCTTTCTATTGAAGGAGTTTCCCTCGAAAGAAGTGAGTGGGAGGAAAGTAGAACTTGATGAGATAACTGTACCTGCTCCCTTATTGGAAAGTAGTTCATCACAGAAATCTGTTCCTGTGACTCCTACACCAATTAGTGAGGAAGCTAATGATGATGATCATGTAACTTCAAATCAAGTTACTACCGAACCTCGTAGGTCAACCAGAGTGAGATCCACACCAGAGTGGTACGGTAATCCTGTTCTGGAGGTCATGTTACTAGACCATGACGAACCTACGAACTATGAGGAAGCGATGATGAGCCCAGATTCTGCGAAATGGTTTGAGGCCATGAAATCTGAGATGGGATCCATGTATGAGAACAAAGTATGGACTTTGATTGACTTGCCCAAATGATCGGCGATCCATTGAGATTAAATGGATCTTCAAGAGGAAGACGAACGCTGATAGTAGTGTTACTATCTACAAAGCTAGAATTGTCGCAAAAGGTTTTCGACAAGTTCAAGGTGTTGACTACGATGAGAGTTTCTCACTCGTATCTATGCTTAAGTCTGTCCGAATCATGTTAGCAATTGTCGCATTTTATGAAATCTGGCAAATGGATAAACAAAACTGCATTCCTTAATGGATTTATTAAAGAAGAGTTGTATATGATGCAACCAGAAGGTTTTGTCGATCCAAAGGGAGCTAACAAAGTGTGCAAGCTCCAGCGATCCATTTATGGACTGGTGCAAGCCTCTCGGAGTTGGAATAAACGCTTTGATAGTGTGATCAAAGCATTTGGTTTTGTATAGACTTTTGGAGAAGCCTGTATTTACAAGAAAGTGAGTGGGAGCTCTGTAGCATTTCTGATATTATATGTGGATGACATATTGTTGATTGGAAATGATATAGAATTTCCGGATAGCATAAAGGGATACTTGAATAAGAGTTTTTCAAAGAAAGACCTCGGTGAAGCTGCTTACATATTGAGCATCAAGATCTATAGAGATAGATCAAGACGCTTGATAAGTTTTTTCAATGAGTACATACCTTGACAAGATTTTGAAGTGATTCAAAATGGAACAGTCAAAGAAAGAGTTCTTGCCTGTGTTACAAGGTGTGAAATTGAGTAAGACTCAAAGCCCGACCACAGCAGAAGATAGAAAGGGAAAGAAAGTCATTCCCTATGCCTTGGCCATAGGTTCTATAAAGTATGCCATGATGTGTACCAGATCTATTGTATGCCCTACACTGATTTTGGCAAGGGAGTACAATAGTGATCTAGGAGTAGATCACTGGACAGCGGTCAAAATTATCCTTAGTGGAATAAGGATATGTTTCTCGATTATGGAGGTGACAAAAAGGTTCGTCGTAAAGGGTTACGTCGATGCAAATTTTGACACTGATCCGGATGACTCTAAGTCTCAATCTGGATACATATTGAAAGTGGGAGCAATTAGCTAGAGTAGCTCCGTGCAGAGCATTGTTGACATAGAAATTTGCAAAATACATACGGATCTGAATGTGGCAGACCCGTTGACTAAACTTCTCTCACAAGCAAAACATGATCACACCTTAGTACTCTTTGGGTGTTAATCACATAGCGATGTGAACTAGATTATTGACTCTAGTAAACCCTTTGGGTGTTGGTCACATGACGATGTGAACTATGGGTGTTAATCACATGGTGATGTGAACTATTGGTATTAAATCACATGGTGATGTGAACTAGATTATTGACTCTAGTGCAAGTGGGAGACTGAAGGAAATATGCCCTAGAGGCAATAATAAAGTTATTATTTATTTCCTTATATCATGATAAATGTTTATTATTCATGCTAGAATTGTATTAACCGGAAACATGATACATGTGTGAATACATAGACAAACAGAGTGTCACTAGTATGCCTCTACTTGACTAGCTCGTTGATCAAAGATGGTTATGTTTCCTAGCCATAGACAAAGAGTTGTCATTTGATTAACGGGATCACATCATTAGGAGAATGCTGTGATTGACATGACTCATTCCGTTAGCTTAGCACTTGATCGTTTAGTATGTTGCTATTGCTTTCTTCATGACTTATACATGTTCCTATGACTATGAGATTATGCAACTCCCGTTTACCGGAGGAGCACTTTGTGTGCTACCAAACGTCACAACATAACGGGTGATTATAAAGGTGCTCTACAGGTGTCTCCGAAGGTACTTGTTGGGTTGGCATATTTCGAGATTAGGATTTGTCACTCCGATTGTCGGAGAGGTATCTCTGGGCCCACTCGGTAATGCACATCACTTAAGCCTTGCAAGCATTGCGACTAATGAATTAGTTGCGGGATGATGTATTACGGAACGAGTAAAGAGACTTGCCGGTAACGAGATTGAACTAGGTATTGAGATACCGACGATCGAATCTCGGGCAAGTAACATACCGATGACAAAAGGAACAACGTATGTTGTTATGCGGTCTGACCGATAAAGATCTTCGTAGAATATGTGGGAGCCAATATGAGCATCCAGGTTCCGCTATTGGTTATTGACCGGAGACGTGTCTCGGTCATGTCTACATAGTTCTCGAACCCGTAGGGTCCGCACGCTTAAAGTTTCGATGACAGTTATATTACGAGTTTATGAGTTTTGATGTACCGAAGGTAGTTCAGAGTCCCGGATGTGATCATGGACATGACGAGGAGTCTCGAAATGGTCGAGACATGAAGATTGTTATATTGGAAGCCTATATTTGGATATCGGAAGTGTTCCGGGTGAAATCGGGATTTTACCGGAGTACCGGAGGGGTTACCGGAACCCCCGGGGTTTAATGGGCCATAGTGGGTCTTAGTGGAGAAGAGGAGAGGCGGCCAGGGCAGGGCCACGCGCCCCTCCCCCTAGTCCAAATAGGACAAGGAAAGGGGTCGGCGCCCCCCCCCTTTCCTTCCTCTCTCCCTCCTCTTTCCCCCTTCTCCTAATCCAACAAGGAAAGGGAGGGAGTCGGGAGTAGGACTCCTCCTGGCGCGCCCCTCCTGGCCGGCCGCACCTCGCCCCTTGCTCCTTTATATACGTGGGCAGGGGGGCACCCCAAAGACACAACAATTGATTTGATCTTTTAGCCGTGTGCGGTGCCCCCCTCCACCATAGTCCACCTCGATAATACTGTAGCGGTGTTTAGGCGAAGCCCTGCGTCGGTAGAACATCATCATCGTCACCACGCCGTCGTGCTGACGAAACTCTCCCTCAACACTTGGCTGGATCGGACTTCGAGGGACGTCATCGGGCTGAACATGTGCTGAACTCGGAGGTGCCGTGCATTCGGTACTTGATCGGTCGGATCGTGAAGACGTACGACTACATCAAACGCGTTGTGCTAATGCTTCCGCTTTCGGTCTACGAGGGTACGTGGACAAACACTCTCCCCTCTCGTTGCTATGCATCACCATGATCTTGCGTGTGCGTAGGAAATTTTTGAAATTACTACGTTCCCCAACACTTGGTTCATCCTGTTGTTTGAGGATGCTATCTATGTTTCCTTTATCTGTTTTGTGGAAATGGAATTATGTATAAAAGTGATATTTGTGGCCGCTAGAGCAACTCCCGAGAATTGCTCTAGGGTATGCACTCTGTAGTGATTTTTCCCCCTGTTGCATATATAATTTTGACAGTGTGCACAATTGAAAGGAAGAGCTGAATAGGAGTTATGTAGGTTGCTGTTCCAAGTTTTTAACATTGTTTGATGCTGTCCTGGCAGAAAAGTGGAGCAGCTATCTGAAGAGGTCGAGTCATTGAAGGAAACCCTCGACAAGCACTCATTGTTGAGTTTAAAGTTTGCTATCTCTGGTCCTTCCTTGTGTAGTAGCCACAACTCTGCCCGGTTACTGATCTCTCTTCTTTGTATTACTATTATATATACTGTGTGTATAGCGATTATGGAAAGATGTTGACAACTCTCAGATCAGATGTATTCTTCTGTATGCACAGTACAGTGGCCTGTTTTGTTACCATGACATTTCTGTTGTAAAAAATGCAGTCGTGGGCGTGCACATCTTGTATGCAAAAAGTATGCTAATGCTGCTGTTTATGACCTCTCTTTCATCCTGTTTTAGTTTGCGCTTTTGCAGTTTTCTATCGGATAAACGGTGTTTCTTATTGTGCTTTCAGAATTATGTAACCTGTCTTCTTGAATACCATGTACTACTCCATTAGATTCTTATATCTTTTTTTTTTGGTATGATATGAAAACAAGCTAAATGATTGTGCTGGAAGAACACATGCAAACTGGGCAAATGATTATTGTACCGTAGCTGGCAGTTTTTCTTATTTTTTGTACATGCGCTCTATGATCGTTTTGTACATTTGTGTTTCTGGTTTTACATTTGGCATAATAATTCCCTGTCAATATATTGCATTCATGTCCTGTTTGCTGCAAACATGTAGGACATTCTTTCCTTCATATATGTTGTTCCTTCCAAGATATTTTTTATATGACTTCTGCCACTAAACTGGCTGATCATCTGCCGGTAGGCGACCATTGTGAATGAAAAAGGCTCTGCGCGAGCAGCATCAACTGCCAAAGATGTTGTGGCCGTCGACCTTGCCTGTAGGCGACGACAGCGGGGGGAGGAGAAAAAAGCACATGCCCCTCTGTTGGACTTGCTCTTACACAATCAATTGACTAACATAACAAACGTTGTTTCTTTTGCCATTTTAAGCCGACATTTCACACTTGTGTATCTTTTGAAACAGTGGGTGAAACAAACGATTTAACAAAATCAATAATCCACCTCTTCATGGGAAATTCAGTCCAAAGATGAAAAAAGAGGCAAACAAATCACACAATCCTCTCCAGCTCCCTCGCGTAGCCGAGGGTCTGGTTGATGACCGGCGCCGCCGGGATCTCCTTGCAGGGCTGCGACTCCTTCACCTTCTGGAACAAGACCCGGCCATCCTTGACATCCCACTCAGGGTGTTCCTGTTGACAACACGACGATACTTTACATCCCACACGGGGAGTCATAATAACTCACGCAATTCACACCGGGAGCACAAGGCATGTTACTTTACCTCTGCTATGTACTGTTCCAGTTCCTTGTCGGAGCTGAACTTAAACATCTGCTTCGCGTCGTTTATTGACAGGTAATCATATCCCTTCTCGCTGCACCCAGCTATCTCGTCTCTGCGGGCGCAACAGATATCATCACAGTGATGCACAGCAGCACAAGGAGCTAACTGGAAGGGGTGGAGACAGAGACCGACTTACCTAACCGTTTTGACGAGAAGGTCCATGAAGTATATGTAGGTTTCATGCGGCGCGGTTTGTCGAGCGCTCAGCACGCGGTTGTATGCGCCCTCCATAAAGGACTGCTCGAGCTCAACCCCGTGCTTGATGTAAGCATTATCCAGCGCTTTGGCGGGAAGAAGCTCCAGCTCAGTGTGGAACTCCGCAATTCTATTCTGGACTAACAGCCTCAGAAGGTTAGCCCCCATGATTGGGTACTCCTCCGATGATGGAGGAATTATGCCACTGCAAGCATCAGCATGAATTAGTACGATATATTACAAGCAGCAAATCCAACATGTTCCTAGCTAAAATAACCTTCAACAAGTCCAGACATTTTTTAACATGTTCTGGACTTGATAAACCAGGCATATAAAACTGAATAAGATGCGAAAACAATTCTGCTAAGATATTAGAAACACAAAACATTTGCCAGTCTGGCAAGGGCATCATGGCTCACCCGCAGGCCAGAAACCTGAGAGTTCGATACGAAACCCAATCTACATGTCTAACTTAACTGCGACTTGCAAACATAAATTCCCAACTCAGCCCCTGTTCCATATTCGACTACCCAACTGAACCAGCAAACTTGGCACAACATAACTCATGCAAGATTAACCCAAAAACTCATGCAAGACTAACACAAAAACCTATTTTGGTTTAACTCATTTGGCAACTTATTATGCCCAAAGAAAACCAATAATTTATACTTATTTGTTTTGACTTTACCAACTGAAAACCCAATGGATGATGAAGGACAACAGGGAACAATACACGTATTAAATGACAGCCTACACAATGCATAGACAGGGAAAACAACTGCAAAGTGGTAAAAAAAAGGAACTAACCATGTGTCCATGTAATACGGCTTGAGCTGGCAGAAGTCCCTTTCAAATGCATCTTGGTCTTCCATTTTCACACTCAAAATAACTGCCTGCTCATAAATTTCCCCTGAAATGTTTCAGGTAGATTTAGTGGCTGCTCTATTAAGGATAACCACAAGACCAGAGCATATATTTCTAAATAGCTGGGCCATAACACTACAGACACACATTTTCCTTTTAGAAAAAAAACAGGGCATAGGTTACGACAATCAGACAGAAGGGTTGGGTTCATTCATGGCGACAGCATATGAACGATCAATTCATGAACTGCAACATAATGATATCTGAATGACCGAATCTTATATCATCTAATACAAATATCCAATGCAGCATCAGAGGTCAAGTCGAAAAAGAGACCCGTTATTCCAGAGTTGACACTCTGACACGGACAAGCATCACTAGCGTCAGTTTTAACTCCTAAGATAGAACAAACATTCAAATCAAATCATCTATAAAAATTCATATATGGCTGCAACCATTCGACTGAAACTCCTAAAGTAAAATTGCATGACCAAAACAAATCAGTGTTAGGCATGCAAAGATCCCCCACCACATCCTCGAGCTAGCTGCATCGAGCAACTAAACATACCAACTGTTACAGAAAGACCACACATGAATTGCCGGCTAACTAAACAAAGTTTCAGTTCAACAGCACTGAACGAGTCATATCGCAACAATAATCAAACATGACTACAATCTCAGACAGCGTTACAAAAACCAGATAACCACATCACACATCAACCAAACACAGACCAACCTTCACACAGAGTCAAAATCCCCTCACCGACACAATCTTCATATATATTTATATATATACCTACAGACAGAATCAAAATCCCCTCACCAACACAATCATCACATATACGGATATATACCTACACTACACACACCATAATAACATGGTAACCTAGCAAGAAAAAATCGCACCCAGCGCACACATACGGAAAGCATCATTGCAACCACCTGACGACAATTGATAGAGAGAAAAAAAAAGGTTATCTTACTCGCAAGCTTGAGCTCCTCCACGGCGTTGGGCGTCTGCTGGAACAGCGGGGGTAGGCTGGGGAACTTGGTGAGGAGGACCTGCAAGAGGAGGAAGCTTCACCTGTCAATTCACCAGAAGATCGACCCCTCCCTCCCCAGCGGCGAAACCACCGGCGCCGCCGATCCAACCAGAACTAAAACCTAGAAAAGATGCGAGCTTTCCGAA
>NC_057805.1:26301367-26306301 GCF_018294505.1 Triticum aestivum
CGAGAGGAGGGTCGAGCAGACGTCGAAATTGCTGGCCTTGAAGGCCGCCTTGAAGCGGTCGAACAGCTGCGTCACCTCCACCAGCTTCGGATCCATCGGAGGCGGGGGGCGGCGGCGGAGCTGGAGCTTCGAGTCGAGTCGCGGATTGGAGCCGAGGCTGAGTGGGATCTCTCCTGCGGCGGGAGAGATCGAGGCGGAAGATTAGGGTTCGAGTCTCCTCCAAGGCTCGATCGGGCGCCGCGGGGGAAGAGCTAGCGGCTGTGTATACTCCTCCTCTCCTCTGGGGCTGTCCTACTCGGCTTCCTCCTCTTTCTGTGAAAAAAGAAAAAAGAATCAAATAATAATAAATCAAAACGTTTTTTTATTAAAAAAGGGTTGTAGGAAACGCGAAAAACAACACGTAGACATGACATAATTTTTATATTTGCGAAATTCCACTTTGCTTTTTATTTACGAAATCTATTAACCCAACTAGTACGGACTAGACCTGGGCATGGGCAGCCCGGCCCGACGACCCAGCCCAAAAAACCCGGGCCGGGCTTTGTGTTCGGGCCGGGCTCAGGCCTAGAAATTTGACCCGTTGCGTATGTCAGGCCGGGCTCGGGCCTGGGAAATATGTCAGTTTACACGGAGGCCCGACCCGGCCCGGCCCGAAATTGATGTTTTTAGTTTCTTCAGCCGGGCTCGGGCCTACATATACGTTTTCTCGGCCGGGTCGGGCAAGGCTCGGGCTTAGACTTTACAAGTCATGCTTTGACAGGCCCGACCCGAAACCCGACCCGGCCCGAGGAATGCCCAAGGGCAATGCTACGCGTCCGACCCGATGATAAACCAATTAGATCGTCCGCCTCGGCAACTGTCAGATGCCGTCCAACACATCCGTCCAATCTTCTGACCCAGCCAGTCAAGGACCTTTGCAACAGCTACTAGCATGCTGTGCTTAGGGGCTTTGCAACAAGGACCTTGTTTCAAAGGTCCACCGAGACAGCAGCTGGCCGAGATAGACCACACCCTAGGCTAGAGCATAGCCGCCATGCCATGGCCCGAGCGTCTCAACCATAGAACACCGTCGCTCGCCGGAGTTGCTCCTCCTCCTCAGCATTAGCCCCGCGAGCAGCTGCCTGCTCCACTCCAACACGACGGCGACAGCCTCTCATGTTGGACGCTCCTTCCGCGTTTTTATGCAACTGGGACTATGTTTCTGAAACATTCTTCATGTTGCAATGCCCGACCTCTCACTCTCTAACGTCGGGCGCTTCTCCCGCGCTTTCTGCAACAGTGGCTATGTTACTAAAACAAGACCCCTGTTGCGGAACGGGCTATGTTTCTGAAACAAGACCCCTGTTGTGGAAAAAACCCTTCACCACCAAATCATTTTTTGTTTCTGAAACAAGATGTCTATTTGCATAAACCTTTTGAAATAAGACCCCTATTGCACAAAAAGAAACCTTCACCATCAAATAGTTTTTCATTCTAAAACTAGTCATCTGTTGCAGGAATCTACTGAAACAAGACCCTTGTCGCGCGACAAAAACTGGTTGCATGGGACTTGCGCGAGCCTCGGTCAGGATCGATCCGACGGCTAAGCAAGCGTCGGACGCTGCGCGTGCATCAGCCGGTTGAAGGGTAGCGTTTTCCTACAAATAAAACCTTGAAAAATAAATACGGCCTCCGTCCAAATTTATCCATCGCTAAAATGAGATGTATCTAGACGTGTTTTAGTGTGTCAATACACTCATTTCGGCAAGTTCTGATGTCTAGCGCTTCAAATCAATTCGAGGGTTCAATGGCGACAACTGATGCTCTGGGTTGATGGTCAATAGAGGCACGTGCATGAAGACTTTCTGATTGTCATTAGCAAGGTCAAGCCAACTCCGGAAGGGGGGCAGGGACGGCGGTGCGTCGGCGACTTCGTTCTAGCAGTGGTAGTGTTCGGTGGTGTAGGTCCTCGATGTAATTTTTATTGTGTTTGAGTTACTTTGTATTCCTTAGGAACCATTATAATAGTGGAAATCTTATATGGGAAACGTTAGAATAATCCTAAAGCACTGTAAGTTGTCATGTCATAAATTCAACCGTTCGCTGCGAACATGCCCAGTGCGAATACGCCAGCGTCCACTCACATACAAAGCTGGTACCCCCCCTAAAAGATCGTGGATGTCGCCTAGAGGGGGGTGAATAG
The DNA here is from genome assembly GCF_018294505.1 of Triticum aestivum. Lineage (NCBI taxonomy): Eukaryota > Viridiplantae > Streptophyta > Magnoliopsida > Poales > Poaceae > Triticum > Triticum aestivum. Next base: position 26,303,550 of record NC_057805.1, read on the forward strand.
GCGCTTTAAAATAATTACAGTTTAGGCTTGAACAAAAGCGGAATAAAAATCTAGCGTTTATTTTGTCAAGCACAAAACCTAAAATGACTAGGCTCACCTATGTGCACCGACAACTTATGCTAGGCAAGATAAACAACTATGTGATAGCAAGATATATAACATGAAACTATGGCTATCACAAAGTAAAGTACATAAGTAAAGGGGTCGGGTAAGAGATAACTGTGACGCCCCCGATTTGACCGTACACTAATCATGCACGCAAATGTGTACGATCAAGATCAGGGACTCACGGGAAGATATCACAACACAACTCTAAAACATAGATAGTCATACAAGCATCATAATACAAGCCAGGGCCTCGAGGGCTCGAATACAAGTGCTCGATCACAGACGAGTCAGCGGAAGCAACAACATCTGAGTACGGATATAAGTTAAACAAGTTTGCCTTAAGAAGGCTAGCACAAAAGTAGCAACGATCGAAAAGGCAAGGCCTCCTGCCTGGGACCTCCTAACTACTCCTCGAAGCCGAACTCCATGTAGAATCATCCTCGGGATCTCTAGCTCCTGGACTCCAGCATCTGGTTGCGACAATCAGGTATAGAAAGGGGAAAAGAGGGAGAAAAGCAACCGTGAGTACTCATCCAAAGTACTCGCAAGCAAGGAGCTACACTACATATGCATGGGTATATGTGTAAAGGGTCATATCGGTGGACTGAACTGCAGAATGCCAGAATAAGAGGGGGATAGCTAATCCTGTCGAAGACTACGCTTCTGGCAGCCTCCATCTTGCAGCATGTAGAAGAGAGTAGATTGAAGTCCTCCAAGTAGCATCGTATAGCATAATCCTACCCGGCGATCCCCTCCTCGTCGCCCTGTTAGAGAGCGATCACCGGGTTATATCTGGCACTTGGAAGGGTGTGTTTTATTAAGTATCCAGTTCTAGTTGTCATAAGGTCAAGGTACAACTTTGGGTCGTCCTTTTACCGAGGGACACGGCTATTCGAATAGATAAACTTCCCTGCAGGGGTGCACCACATAACCCAACACGCTCGATCCCATTTGGCCGGACACACTTTTCTGGGTCATGCCCGGCCTCGGAAGATCAACACGTCGCAGCCCCACCTAAGCACAACAGAGAGGTCAGCACGCCGGTCTAACCCTATGCGCGCAGGGGTCTGGGCCCATCGCCCTATGCACACCTGCACGTTGCGTACGCGGCCGGAAGCAGACCTAGCCTAGTGGCGTTCCAGTCCAATCCGGCGCACGCCACTCAGTCGCTGACGTCACGAAGGCTTCGGCTGATACCACGACGCCGGGATACCCATAACTACTCCCGCGTAGATGGTTAGTGCGTATAGACCAAATGGCCAGACTCAGATCAAATACCAAGATCTCGTTAAGCGTGTTAAGTATCTGTGAACGCCGACCAGGGCCAGGCCCACCTCTCTCCTAGGTGGTCTCAACCTGCCCTGTCGCTCCGCCACAAAGTAACAGTCGGGGGCCGTCAGGAACCCAGGCCCACCTCTAACGGGATGGAGCCACCTGTCCTTTCAGCCCCCTCATCAGTATCACTTGCGGGTACTCCTCGAGCCGACCCGACTTTAGTCACCACATGTGTCATGTATATAATGTATATAGTATATACCCGTGATCACCGCCCAAATAGATCACGGCCCGGTAGTATAGCATGGCAGACGGACAAGAGTGTAGGGCCACTGATGGAACACTAGCATCCTATACTAAGCAGTAGGATAGCAGGTAAGGGTAACAACTGTAGTAACAATGACAGGCTATGCATCAGGATAGGATTAACGGAAAGCAGTAACATGCTACACTACTCTAATGCAAGCAGTATAGAGAAGAATATGCGATATCTGGTGATCAAGGGGGGGGCTTGCCTGGTTGTTCTGGCAAGTAGGAGGGGTCGCCTTCGATGTAGTCGAACACACGAACATCGGCAGCGGTCTCGGAGTCTACCGGAAAGAAGTAACGGAGGGGAAACACAATAAATAATAGAGCAATCAAATGTAACACAAAGCAAGACGCGGCGATACGTTGTGCTAGGGGTGACCTAACGTAGGGATAGGTGATACCGGCGAAAGGGGAAACATCCGGGAAAGTATCCCCGGTGTTTCGCGTTTTCGGACAGATGAACCGGAGGTGAAATGTTACAGGTTTGCTATGCTACGGATGTGTGGCGGGCGAACGGGCTGCGTATCCGGATTCCTCTCGTCGTTCTGAGCAACTTTCATGTACAAAGTTTTTCCATCCGAGCTACGGTTTATTTTATATTAAATTTTAAAGATTTTATTAATTTCTAGAATTTATTTAATTATTTAATATATACATTATCCTAAACAGTGTTGCGATGACATCAGCATGACATCATGCTGACGTCAGCAGTCATCTGACACGTGGGTCCCACCTGTCATAGATTGATTAGGGTAATTAGGGTTAACTAATAATTAAATTAGATTAATTTAAATAGGGTTAATTAACTAATTAATTAATTAGTTTTATTTTTATTTTCTTTATTTATTCATTTATTAATTTATTATTATTATTATTATTATTTTAATTCTTTAATTTTTTTTATTCAACGTTCTGGGGTCGGGCCCCACATGTCTGTGGCCCCGGGGGCCTAGTGGGTTTGCGGGCGCAGGGTGCGGGCGTGCGGGTGTGGCGCCCGTGCCCGAGTCCGACCACCAGGGGGGCGCCGGCGACAGCAGGGCACGGCGAGGCCGGCCGCCGG
>NC_057805.1:26307167-26314159 GCF_018294505.1 Triticum aestivum
GCGATGTGCGCCTGCGTCGTGGAGGGCGGCGGCGCTAAGGGAGAGCGAGGGGAAGGGAGGTCGGGCGTGGAGGCGCCTAGCAGCGGGGGGAGGCGCCAGGGGCGCGATCCAGATGTGGATCGTGGGGGGGAACGGGGATCGTGGGGGAACGAGGTGGGAGTGGGGGTAGCAGTTAGGGTTTGGTCGGGGGAGCCGGGCCATATAGGCCAGGGAGGGGTGCGGGGAGTGGGCCGGCTGGGCCGACTGGCTCCTTCGGCCAACTGGGCCAAGGCCCAGTCGGAGGGGGGGCTTCTTTTATTTCTTTAGCTTTGTTTTCTGTTTTCTTTTCTTTATATATTTTCTTTTCTATTTTATTCTTTTAATTCCTGTTTTATAAAATATAAATAAAACTCCTAAATTAATATTATAATTTATTCTACTACCCCAAAAAGTTTGACACTTAATTAAAATAGTTTGCATTATTATTATTTTTAAAAGGCATTTAATTAATTGTCATAGCTGTTGTTTTAATTACTTTAGAGCCTTTAACCATTTTATTAAAGTGTGGTTTCTCCACAATAATTACCTATGCATTATTTGGCAACACCCCAATAGTTTAGTTTTAATATTTGAAAATATTTACCGTTTGACTTTATTTTAAGTTTGAATTTCGAATCGATTTTGAACTAACACGAGATTAACAACAGTAATCGTGGTGACGTGGCATCATTAACGTGGGATTACTGTAGCCTAACTATCCGGGCGTCACAATTCTCCTCCACTACAAGAAATCTCGTCCCGAGATTTAAGAGGTAGTGAAAGGGGGAAAGGTTTGGTAAAGAATCTAGTGGGTCTTCTCATTCTGGCTTGCTCTTCTCGAAGAGGCCGGTCCAATACATTGATGTCTTCATTTCTCTGCTTCAGGTCATCATGATGAAGTCGGCATCCTTTCTTCGGGAACTCCATCGTATTTATGGAAGAATAAAGGGGGGCATTCCGGGAGAACAGATCTCTGCAAGGTCGACTATCTGGTCAATAACATCGAGGAAGGTAGCGGAAGTAACTCTCGAATTGAAACTTAAGAAAATATCGAGAGCAAAGTAAGGAGGTACCATGGGAAGTTTCGAGCGGGTAGGCAATCGTTCGATGCCTGTTACAGGGCGTGAAAGGGGTTCAAAGCAACGGGAATAAGTATTGTGCCTGATATCAGACTTGAAGGTGGCTCGTGAATTACATACGAGGCCACGCGCGATGAATAAATTTGGGAACAAGGGGTGCACAGGAGAGTCAGGTTTCGATCCTGTGGAACTGTGGGTTATGGCCCACCATGTGGGTTAAAAGTAGGAAGGGCGGTGACATCTTGCACGATCATGATAGCAAGGCATGTCAGAGGGTAGCCTGTCAGTTATATGTCAGCAACATCGTCGGTACCAAGGGCGAGGAACGAAGAGAACCATTTTCCTGCTCGTTGAAACGAGGCGGACCATTAGGCAAAGTTCTCGTCCATCGGTGGTTACCGAAATGTCACCAACAATAGTAACAGGGTCTTACTGACAGAGTTGTACACCGAGGTGTTTACATAAGCAGGAGAATATTACTGCTTAGATCATATAGATCACCAGAAAGGTTAAACCAAACAATGGAAAGGAAAATATGATTATCAGATTAAACAGAAGAATGGAAAGGAAAATGTGTTTAAACACATATTTCAATGGTATATCCTTCCCAAGGACAAGCCAAGCAAGATATGCATGACAGGATATAATGTAGAAAACTCTTTGGGGTAAGCGGAGAGAAATTTCAAGACATTACCCATACAGCGGTGTTTGGATAATTGAGCAAGAAACATTTAGCATTGGGCTCCAAATGTTCTTGTTGAAAATCGGAGTATCACAAACATGCTTCGAGATAGCATCGACATGGACTTCAAGCAAAGGTCAGACTTTGGAAACACAAAGGATCCATCAGGAATAGCTTGTGGAATAAGGCTTACAATTTCCTCATGGAAGAATCGCTAAGCTTGCTAAAAGGAAACTATAACAATAGGTCCTCTGGCCAGTTGTGTTAGGCATGACATCGCCCTACCGGGTCATATAAAGACCAATGTATAACTCTTGGAAATATGTTCCAACCATCATATCTGACCGAGATTCAGTTCTGATTGGTGTCAGGATACCTCAGACTTAGGATGCCTGAGAAGAGAAGGTGCGGCACAATTTGACGAGATGACATTGTAAGATTCTCGGGAAATGAACTTATGGAAACAAGTTCCAAAACAAGAGTTCATCATTAAACCCAGGAGAGGACGAGGAGGTGGCTGATGAACTTAATGACAATTCAAGGAGATTTTCAAAAGATGGATTTCCACAACAAGAAGATAACATTTGCCAGATCAAATGATATAATGAGGTATGCTCAAGGAAAACATACACAGTTAAACATTGGTTGAAAAGTGCACCCGAAATATGGGCTTAGGTAGCATGATCAATGTTAGAATGGTGATTCAACAACCAATGGCCTAAGAATGAAATATCGACCATTAACTTCAAAGCAATAGGGTTGCTAGAAGTTTAGGATTTACACATCACAGACCATTTGTCGGTATAACGGTTAGAAACAACACGGACACCAAGAAAGGAACGGTGATGGTAATAAGTATTACTTGTATCAAGAATTCTCAAGGGGTGGTGAAAATTCCCATGACATTCTTGACATAAAGGATGGTAATACTCCAAGTTAAAGAAGAACAGAGGCTGGATAGCAAGGGACTCAAAGTATAACACAAAACACGAACAAGTTTGTGTTGGAGGGAGGTCAATAAAGTGGTCGATGATAACACAAATCATCGAGGGCAAGGATGGTATTTCTCATCATGAACTCAATTGATATCCTGGAAGAGCTTGGAATGCTGATGATGATCACGACACTTGTCGAGAGATCTCATGAAGATGTAATCAATCGACGATGACATCAAGTCAAAGGAATGATGAAAGCGAAAGGTTATTGGATCCACGGGTAGGACACAACTCGAAATCAAGTTTGCTGTTCAAGGAGAAGTGCTATGACGAGGACGATTGACGCACGGTTAGCTCACTATCGAAATTTGTGCGCTGGGAAGGTCCAGGTAGCACAGTTAAAATCGGCACGATAATGACATAGCCGAGCAGGCTAGGAATGACTTGAAGGATTATTAAACTCGTAAGCAACAAAAATTACTTAGAGTTATTGAATCGGAGTGCGGAATTGATTCACTTATCGGTGTCCTTGAGGGGTTCTAACAACTCAGAACCCGTTGGAAAAATGGAATCAATGAGAATGTAATACTTGATGGAGAACTCATAATAAATTATGCAGTTCCGTGATAATCTCGAGATACCAGGGGGTAATACTCGACGACAAACCAAAGTAGAGGTTGGACTGGGGTATTGCTCTGCAGAAGACAAGTGCTTAAACTTGCACGAGAAATGGTATTTAAAAGAGAACATGGTTGGAACCACGATTGCAAAATGTCAGATCCCAGATATAAGATGAACTTATACCAAGGGAATAATTAATTTAAGAAAAGCTTTGATGACAAGATCTACATCGTGTCCATGGGCATGAACACAAAGTTCAAGGTCGACTCCCACTTCTCCAATACATAACCTTTCATTCACTTCTCACGTTCGATGAAGTTGTAGTGTTGAAATTTTATATGGCAAAATACCAGAAGAGTATGACTCATGAAATCTTTCGAGTTCACACATATTATGGAAGGCATAGGTTCAACCCATCGGGGCATCGTGGAAACATATACCACAAACTTCGGAGTAAATAATACAAGCTCGAAAGTAGAGCATGGTTCACAAAACAGATGATACAATTTACCAAAGGCATTATATACCCATGGAAAGGCTCACAAGGTTATTCAATAGGAAGGACACTGTCGGATAAAATCCAACAAAGGAACCAATGGTCCACAAGGGATCTGATGTGAGCATCGGTACTCAACTAGAGGAAGAAGAATGCAAGGAGATCTGATTATAGAAACAACTGACTAACTCAAAGTTCAAATGCAAAAGAATTATGATTTCCAAATCAGGGGGTCAGAAGTAACGCTCTGATCAGGATGGATAAGTTGAGTAGGCTTAGGGGTACAATCGATGGCAATTTGATAGGTCGAGATCCAGCTCACGTTTAAAATGACGTCTGAGCCGGAAGGATGAATTCTAGGATCTGATTGAGGATTGTGAGCATTCGCAACAAATTGAATTAACTGACTCAAAATGATAATGACAAGAGATGCCAATAAGATTACGAGAATTATGGGATTAACCATAATGCAAGCAAACGAGAATTTCAAGAGCAATAGGCTCCTGTGGATTTTCGGAAGATCGAATAGTATTTTGAAGACTATTGTGAAATACATGAATCAACTGGGGATGAGTCGATACTCGGTAGGTGCGAGTAATTATCCGTATGGGTATTTCTGCGGCCAGGAACTACAAGGCAGTGGTACAAGGGATTCTTAAAAGACGGAGAGTAATTCGATGTATCTGGTAATAACAAGAGAAACTCAGAGTAATTGTATGAACAACAAGTGTATGTCGTTATCCATATGAATATATCGGTAGTAGGGAATTGAAAAGGCAGAGGGCACAAGGGTCTCGGGAATGATCGAAGAGTATCTTCAACATCTCCTGGTGCAGTCGGCGATCATCTGGCCGGAAGGGGCTCTCCAGGAGAAAGTATTTACGAGAACCTACAGTTAGTCCTTTTAGCAAAATCATTTAACCCGAATAGGAGAGAGTTCAGAGTCCCAGAGTAAAGGTCGAGGAATACAAGATCCTACTACCACCCAATGGCGACGTGGGCCCGTAAGACACACAGGCATGTTAGTAAAAGTTTTTCAATGACTAGACTCGACTTCGGCCAAGGAGTGTGGAAAGGGGGATTCCTACAGGCAGTTGGCTCTGATACCAACTTGTGACGCCCCCGATTTGACCGTACACTAATCATGCACGCAAATGTGTACGATCAAGATCAGGGACTCACGGGAAGATATCACAACACAACTCTAAAACATAAATAGTCATACAAGCATCATAATACAAGCCAGGGGCCTCGAGGGCTCGAATACAAGTGCTCGATCACAGACGAGTCAGCGGAAGCAACAACATCTGAGTACAGACATAAGTTAAACAAGTTTGCCTTAAGAAGGCTAGCACAAAAGTAGCAACGATCGAAAAGGCAAGGCCTCCTGCCTGGGACCTCCTAACTACTCCTTGAAGCCGAACTCCATGTAGAATCATCCTCGGGATCTCTAGCTCCTGGACTCCAGCATCTGGTTGCGACAATCAGGTATAGAAAGGGGATAAGAGGGAGAAAAGCAACCGTGAGTACTCATCCAAAGTACTCGCAAGCAAGGAGCTACACTACATATGCATGGGTATATGTGTAAAGGGTCATATCGGTGGACTGAACTGCAGAATGCCAGAATAAGAGGGGGATAGCTAATCCTGTCGAAGACTACGCTTCTGGCAGCCTCCATCTTGCAGCATGTAGAAGAGAGTAGATTGAAGTCCTCCAAGTAGCATCGTATAGCATAATCCTACCCGGCGATCCCCTCCTCGTCGCCCTGTTAGAGAGCGATCACCGGGTTATATCTGGCACTTGGAAGGGTGTGTTTTATTAAGTATCCAGTTCTAGTTGTCATAAGGTCAAGGTACAACTCCGGGTCGTCCTTTTACCGAGGGACACGGCTATTCGAATAGATAAACTTCCCTGCAGGGGTGCACCACTTAACCCAACACGCTCGATCCCATTTGGCCGGACACACTTTTCTGGGTCATGCCCGGCCTTGGAAGATCAACACGTCACAGCCCCACCTAAGCACAACAGAGAGGTCAGCACGCCGGTCTAACCCTATGCGCGCAGGGGTCTGGGCCCATCGCCCTATGCACACCTGCACGTTGTGTACGCGGCCGGAAGCAGACCTAGCCTAGTGGCGTTCCAGTCCAATCCGGCGCGCGCCACTCAGTCGCTGACGTCACGAAGGCTTCGGCTGATACCACGACGCCGGGATACCCATAACTACTCCCGCGTAGATGGTTAGTGCCTATAGACCAAATGACCAGACTCAGATCAAATACCAAGATCTCGTTAAGCGTGTTAAGTATCTGCGAACGCCGACCAGGGCCAGGCCCACCTCTCTCCTAGGTGGTCTCAACCTGCCCTGTCGCTCCGCCACAAAGTAACAGTCGGGGGCCGTCAGGAACCCAGGCCCACCTCTACCGGGATGGAGCCACCTGTCCTTTCAGCCCCCTCATCAGTATCACTTGCGGGTAAAATGTTACAGGTTTATCCCTGGTGTTTCACGTTTTCGGACAGATGAACCGGAGGTGAAATGTTACAGGTTTGCTATGCTACGGATGTGTGGCGGACGAACGGGCTGCGTATCCGGATTCCTCTCGTCGTTCTGAGCAACTTTCATGTACAAAATTTTTCCATCCGAGCTACGGTTTATTTTATATTAAAAGATTTTATTAATTTCTGGAATTTATTTAATTATTTAATATATACATTATCCGAAACAGTGTTGCGATGACATCAGCATGACATCATGCTGACGTCAGCAGTCATCTGACACGTGGGTCCCACCTGTCATAGACTGATTAGGGTAATTAGGGTTAACTAATAATTAAATTAGATTAATTTAAATAGGGTTAATTAACTAATTAATTAATTAGTTTTATTTTTATTTTTATTTTCTTTATTTAATCATTTATTAATTTTTATTAATTAATTTATTATTTTTATTTTTTTAATTCTTTAACTTTTTTTATTCAACGTTCTGGGGTCGGGCCCCACATGTCTGTGGCCCCGGGGGCCTAGTGGGTTTGCGGGCGCAGGGTGCGGGCGTGCGGGTGTGGCGCCCGTGCCCGAGTCCGACCACCAGGGGGGGCGCCGGCGACAGCAGGGCACGGCGAGGCCGGCCGCCGGAGGCGACAGTGGTGAGGCCATGGCGGGGCGGC
>NC_057805.1:26315012-26330022 GCF_018294505.1 Triticum aestivum
GCGATGTGCGCCTGCGTCGTGGAGGGCGGCGGCGCTAAGGGAGAGCGAGGGGAAGGGAGGTCGGGCGTGGAGGCGCCTAGCGGCGGGGGGAGGGCCAGGGGCGCGATCCAGATGTGGATCGTGGGGGGGAACGGGGATCGTGGGGGAACGAGGTGGGAGTGGGGGTAGCAGTTAGGGTTTGGTCGGGGGAGCCGGGCCATATAGGCCAGGGAGGGGTGCGGGGAGTGGGCCGGCTGGGCCGACTGGCTCCTTCGGCCAACTGGGCCAAGGCCCAGTCGGAGGGGGGGCTTCTTTTATTTCTTTAGCTTTGTTTTCTGTTTTCTTTTCTTTATATATTTTCTTTTCTATTTTATTCTTTTAATTCCTGTTTTATAAAATATAAATACAACTCCTAAATTAATATTTTAATTTATTCTACTACCCCAAAAAGTTTGACACTTAATTAAAATAGTTTGCATTATTATTATTTTTAAAGGCATTTAATTAATTGCCGTAGCTGCTGTTTTAATTACTTTAGAGCCTTTAAACATTTTATTAAAGTGTGGTTTCTCCACAATAATTACCTATGCATTATTTGGCAACACCCCAACAGTTTAGTTTTAATATTTGAAAATCTTTACCGTTTGACTTTATTTTAAGTTTGAATTTCGAATCGATTTTGAACTAACACGAGATTAACAACAGTAATCGTGGTGACGTGGCATCATTAACGTGGGATTACTGTAGCCTAATTATCCGGGCGTCACAATAACCGAGGGACGCGGAGACGATGATGTATCACGAAGTTCATACCCTTGCGATTCTAATATTCGTTTGGAGCGGAATGGAGGCACAATGCTCCCCAAGAAGCCACTAGGGCCACCGTAATCTCTTCATGCCCTCGCACAATGCAAGTGAAGGAATGTGCCCTAGAGGCAATAATAAAGTTGTTATTTTATATTTCCTTTTTCATGATAAAATTTTATTATTCATGCTAGAACTGTATTGATCGGAAACCTAAATACATGTGTGAATACATAACAAATACCGTGTCCCTAGTAAGCCTCTACTAGACTAGCTCATTGATCAAAGATGGTTAAGGTTTGCTAACCATAGATATGTGTTGTCATTTGATAACGGGATCACATCATTAGGAGAATGATGTGATGGACAAGACCCATCCGTTAGCTTAGCATAATGATCGTTCAGTTTTATTGCTATTGCTTTCTTCAAGTCAAATACATATTCCTTCGACTATGAGATTATGTAACTCCCGGATACCGGAGGAACGCCTTGTGTGCTATCAAACGTCACAACATAACAGGGTGATTATAAAGATGCTCTACAGGTATCTCCGAAGGTATTTGTTGAGTTGGCATAGATCGAGATTAGGATTTGTCACTCCGAGTATCGGAGAGGTATCTCTAGGCCCTCTCGGTAATACACATCATAAGCTTGCAAGCAAACAACTAAGCAGTTAGTCACGAGGTGATGTATTACGGAATGATTAAAGAGACTTGCCCGTAATGAGATTGAACTAGGTATGAAGATACCGACGATCGAATCTCGGGCAAGTAACATACCGATGGACAAAGGGAATTATGTATGTTGTCATAACAATTCGATCGATAAAGATCTTCGTAGAATATGTAGGAGCCAATATGGGCATCCAGGTTCCGCTATTGGTTATTGATTGGAGAGGTGTCTCGGTCATGTCTACATAGTTCTCGAACCCATAGGGTCCGCACGCTTAACGTTCGATGATGATATAGTATTATATGAGTAATGTGATTTGGTGGCCGAATGTTGCTCGGAGTCCCGGATGAGATCACGAATATGACGAGGAGTCTCGAAATGGTCGAGAGGTAAAGATTGATATATAGGACGATGGTATTCGGACATCGGAAGTGTTCCGGAGGGTACCAGGTACATATCGGGTCACCCAAAGGGGTTCCGGGCACCCCCAACAAATATATGGGCCTTATGGGCCAAGAGGGGAAACGCACCAGTCACAAGGGGCTGGTGCACCCCCTATATGGGTCGGCCAAAGGTGGAGAAGGAAAGGGGAAGGAGGAAAGGCAAGTGTGGAATAGGATTCCCACTTCCTTCTCTCTCTCCCCCTCTTTCCTTCCCCCTCCGACAAATATGGTGGGGGGGGGGCGCCACTTGGGAGGACCCCAAGTAGGATTCGGCCTACTTGGGGCGCCCTCCTGGCTGCTCCCTCCTCCCCCACCTATATATATATATATATATGTATGTGGGAGGGGGGCGCCTAGCACACATCCAGACAATTGCCTAGCCGTGTGCGGCGCCCCCCTCCACCGTTTACACCCCTGTCATATTTTCGTAGTGCTTAGGCGAAACCCTGCGGAGATCACTTCACCATCACCGTCACCACGCCGTTGTGCTGATGGAACTCATCTACTACCTCGACGTCTTGCTGGATCAAGAAGGCGAGGGACGTCACCGAGCTGAACGTGTGCAGAACACGGAGATGTCGTGCGTTCGGAACTTGATCGGTTGAAGCGCGAAGAAGTTCAACTACATCAACCGTGTTATGAAACACTTCCGCTTACGATCTACGAGGGTACATAGACACACTCTCCCCCTCGTTGCTATGCATCTCCATGGATAGATCATTGCGTGTGCGTAGATTTTTTTTCCATGCAACGATTCCCAACAGTGGCATCAAGAGCCAGGTCTATGCGTAGATGATATGCACGAGTAGAACACAAAGAGTTGTGGGTGGTGATTGTCATATTGCTTACCACCAACGTCTTATTTTGATTCGACGGTATTGTGGGATGAAGCGGCCCGAACCAACATTACATGTCCACGCACATGAGACCGGTTCCACCGACAGACATGCAACTAGTTTTGCATAAAGGTGGCCGGCGGGTGTCTGTTTCTCCTACTTTAGTTTTTTTGACACCTGTTTCTCCTACTTTAGTTGAATCGAATTTGACTACGGCCGGTCCTTGAAGATGGCTAAAACAGCAAACTTGACGAATCACCGTTGTAGTTTTTGCCGTAAGTAAGAACGGTTCTTGCTAGAAGCCCGTAGCATCCACGTAAAACTTGCAACAACAAAGTAGAGGACGTCTAACTTGTTTTTGCAGGGTATGTTGTGATGTGATATGGTCAACACATGATGTGATGAACGTTATTGTATGAGATGATTATTTTTTGTAAGTTATCGGCAACCGGCAGGAGCCTTATGGTTGTCTCTTTATTGTATGAAATGCAAACGCCAAGTAATTGCTTTACTTTATCACTATGCGTTAGCGATAGTTGTAGAAGCAATAGTTGGCGAGACGACCATGATGCTACGATGGAGATCAATGTGTCGAGCCGGTGATGATGGAGATCATGACGATGCTTTGGAGATGGCTCAAAAGCACGAGATGATGAAGGCCATATCATGTCACATATTTTTGATTGCATGTGATGTTTATCTTTTATGCATCTTATTTTGCTTAGTACGGCGGTAGCATTATAAGATGACCCCTTCACTAAATTTCAAGGTAAAAGTGTTCTCTCTGAGTATGCACTGTTGCTACAGTTCGTCGTGTTGAGATACCACGTGATGATCGGGTGTGATAGACTCTACGTTCACATACAACAGATGCAAGATAGTTTTGCACATGCGGGATACTTGGGTTAAACTTGACGGGCCTAGCATGTACAGACATGGCCTCGGAACACTGGAGACCGAAAGGTCGAACATGAATCATATAGTAGATATGATCAACATATAGATGTTCAAAATTGATAACTACCCCATCTCACGTGATGATCGGACATGGGTTAGTTGTTTTGGATCACGTATCACTTAGATGACTTGAGGGATGTCTATTTAAGTGGGAGTTCTTAAGTAATTTGATTAATTGAACTTAATTTATCATGAACTTAGTCCTGATAGTATTTGCATATCTATGTTGTAGATCAATAGCTCACGATTTAGCTCCCTTATTTTTGATATGCTCCTAGAGAAAACTAAGTTGAAAGATGATGGTAGCAATAATGCGGACTGGGTCCGTGATCTAAGGATTATCCTCATTGCTGCACAAAAGAATTATGTCCTTGATGCACCGCTAGGTGACATACCTATTGCAGGAGCAGATGTAGACGTTATGAACATTTGACAAGCTCGATATGATGATTACTTAATAGTTTAGTGCACCATGCTTTACGGCTTAGAATCGGGGCTTCAAAGATGTTTTGAACGCCATGGAACATATGAGATGTTCCAAGAGTTGAAATTGGTATTTCAGACTTATGCCTATGTTGAGAGGTATGAGACCTCTGACAAGTACTTTGCCTACAAGATGGAGGAGAATAGCTCAGCCAGTGAGCATGTAATAAGAATGTCTGGGTACTACAATCGCTTGACAGAATTAATCTTCCAGATAAGATAGTGATTGACAGAATTCTCTAGTCACTATCACGAAGCTACTAAAACTTCATGATGAACTATAATATTCAGGGGATGACGAAAACGATTCTCGAGCTCTTCGCGATGCTGAAATCGGTGAAGGTAGAAATCAAGAAAGAGCAGCAAGTGTTGATGGTTAACAAGACCACTAGTTTCAAGAAAAGGGGCAAGGTAATGAAAGGGAACTTCAAGAAGAATGGCAAGCAAGATGCCACTCCCATGAAGAAACCCAAAGCTGGACCCAAGCCTGAAACTGAGTGCTTCTACCGCAAAGGAAATTGTCACTAGAAGCGGAACTGCACTAAATACTTGGCGGATAAGAAGGATGGCAAAGTGAACAAAGGTATATTTGATATACATGTTATTGATGTGTACTTTACTAGTGTTCGTAGTAGCCCCTGGGTATTTGATACCAGTTCAGTTGCTAAGATTAGTAACTCGAAACATGAGTTGCAGAATAAACAGAGACTAGTTAAGGGCGAGGTGACGATATGTGTTGGAAGTGATTCCAAGGTTGATACGGTCACCATCGCACACTCCCTTTACCTTCGGGACTAGTGTTGAATCTAAATAAATGTTATTTGGTGCTTGCGTTGAGCATGAATATGATTTGATCATGTTTGTTGCACTACGGTTATTCATTTAAGTCAAAGAATAATTGTTGTTCTATTTACATGAATAAAACCTTCTATGGCCATACACCCAATGTGAATGGTTTATTGAATCTCGATTGTAGTAATACACATATTCATAATATTGATGCCAAAAGATGCAAAGATGATAATTATAGTGCAACATATTTGTAGCACTCCCGTTTAGGTCATATTGGTGTAAAGTGCGTGAAGAAACTCCATGCTGATGGGCTTTTGGAATCACTTGATTGTGAATCATTTGATACTTGAGAACTATGCCTCATGGGCAAGATGACTAAAATTCCGTTCTCCGAAACAATGGAGTGAGCCAATGACTTATTGGAAATAATACATACCGATGTATGCGGTCCGATGGGTGTTGAGGCACGCAGAGGGTATCGTTATTTTCTGACCTTCACAGATGATTTAAGCAGATATGGGTATATCTACTTAATGAAACACAAGTCTGAAACATTTGAAAAGTTCAGAGAATTTCAGAGTGAAGTGGAGAATCATCGTAACAAGAAAATAAAATTTCTACGATCTGATCGCGGAGGCAAATATTTGAGTTACGAGTTTGGCCTTCATATAAAACAACGTGGAATAGTTTCACAACTCACGCCACCTGGAACACCACAGCGTAATGGTGTGTCCGAACGTTGTAATCGTACTTTATTAGATATGGTGCGTTCTATGATGTCTCTTACCGATATGCCACTATCATTTTGGGGTTATGCATTAGAGACAACTGCATTCACGTTAAATAGGGCACCGTCTGAATCCGTTGAGATGACACTGTATGAACTGTGGTTTGGCAAGAAACTTAAGCTGTCATTTCTTAAAAGTTTGGGGATGTGATGCTTATGTCAAAAGGCTTCAGCCTGATAAGCTCGAACCCAAAGCGGAGAAGTGCGTCTTCATAGGATACCCTGAGGAAACCATTGGGTATACCTTCTACCACAGATCCGAAGGCAAGATCTTTGTTGCCAAGAATGGATCCTTTGTAGAGAAGGAGTTTCTCTCGAAAGAAGTGAGTGGGAGGAAAGTAGAACTTGATGAGGTAATTGTACCTTCTCTCGAATTGGAAAGTAGCACATCAGAGAAAACCGCTCCCGTGATGTCCACACCAACTAGAGAGGAAGCAAATGATAATGATCATGAAACTACATATCAAGTTACTACTGCACCTCTTAGGTCGACCAGAGCACGATCCACACCAAAGTGGTACGGCAATCCTATCCTAGAAGTCATATTACTAGACCAAGGCGAACTTACGAACTATGAAGAAGCTATGATGAGCCCACATTTTGACTGATGGCTTCAGGCCATGAAATATGAGATAGGATCAATGTATGAGAGCAAAGTGTGGACTTTGGTGGACTTGCCCGATGATCGGCAAGCCATAGAGAATAAATGGATCTTCAAGAAGAAGACTGACGCTGATGGTAATGTTACTGTCTACAAAGCTCGACTTGTCGCAGAACATTTTTGACAAGTTCAAGGAGTTGACTACGATGAGACTTTCTCACCCATAGCGATGCTTAAATATGTCCGAATCGTGTTAGCAATTGCCACATTTTATGATTATGAAATCTGGCAACACTACAAAAAAAAGACACATCCGTGACATTTTGGGCCGAACGAAAAAAAATTCTGTCATACATATGACACTTCTATGACGATAATTGTGAAAAAACCCGGTATCATCATAGATGTGGTGGGCTCCTACTTCTATTACAAAAAATCATGACAGAAAATGGGCTTTTCGTCCTGGGCGGGCCGGAGACGCAGCTGCATGACATTCTTTGGGCCGTCCATGACGGAAAAAACCGTGGTAGAAGCGAGGGCGAGGAAAATTTCGGGGAGTTCCCGGTTACGGTGGGAGGTCGGGGGCCGAGCGATGCGCGTTTCTCTCGTACACGTACGCGTGTGTGTGCGAGGCGTTGGGCTCTAACTGAACCCGAGCGATTGCACTATAGGCTATGCGTTACTGAACCCGAGCGATCGATCGATGGCTGTTAACTGAACCCGATCGAGCGATTCCTTCGCTACTGCTGCTAACTGAAGCCGATCGATGCTGCCTCTGGATGAACAGTGAGCGTTGCTGGGGGGTTTGGATGAATAGTTCCCGGTGGGGGTGAATGAACAGGACCCCGTGGTGTTGCCTCTGGATGAATAGGACCCCGATCGATCGAGCCGGTTGGGGCTGGATGAACAGGACCCCGTGGAGGGCAGGATGAACAGGACCACCCCGTGGAGGGCAGAATGCAAAGTAAACGGTGGAGGGCTGGATGAACAGTAGCCCGTGGAGGGGTGGTTGAACAGGAGCCCGTGGAGAGGGCTGGTTGAACAGTAGCTGGTGGAGTAGCGCGTGGTGGAGGCTGGATGAACAGGAGCCCGTGGATGAACAGTCGCAAGTGGAGGCTGGAGGAGATCGACGGTGGATGAACAGTAGCCCGTGGAGGCTGGAGGGGGTCGACAGTGGAGATGAACAGTATCCCGTGGAGTCCCGTTTTGCGGCACGCCACACCCCTCCCGATGAACAGGACCCCCGTTTCGACCATAGCGCTCCAACACAAGTCCGTTTCCTCCGTTTTGCGGTACGCCACACCCCTCCCGATCAACAGGACCCCTGTTTCAACCGTAGGAGGCCCGTTTCCTCCGTTTTGCGGTACGCCAGACCCCTCCCGATGAACAGGATCCCGTTTCAAACGTGGCCGGTCGAACACAAGGCCGTTTCCTCCGTTCTGCGGTATGCCAGGCCTCGTTTCCATCGGCTGTTCCGTCCAAGCCCTCCCGATGAACACGACGACGCATTCCGTTCCGACCCAGCCGGTTGGCTCCCCATGAACACGACGACGACGCTATTTCTCCGTTCTGACCCAGCCATGTACACGAGCCCTGGCAGTACGTATGCGCGAGTAGGCGTTCGAGACCCTGCCCATATGTACGTACGTGGCCGTATTTTCTTTCTTGCACACTGGCCGCTGTATGTACGTGTACATGCTACGTGCGCGCCTCTACTACGACACGTGCGCGCCTCTACATCCACCAGTATATATGTACGTACACATTCGCGACCAGAATGACAACGCTACGTACGCTTCGACCAGGTGGGTCCCGACTGTTAGGCACTTCCTTGCCTGCGAAGATGTAGCTGGTGGGTCCCAGCAGTCAGGGGGGCGAATCGTTTTTTTTTGCCCGGACACACTTCCTTGCGTGCGAAGATGTAGCTGGTGGGTCCCAGCAGTCAGGGGAAACGTTCTTTTCGCGAAATACAGTGACCCGTCTGGTGGGTCCTAGCTGTCAGGTGGAGGAATCATTATTTTCCGCGTAATAAGGAGGCACTTCCTTGCTGCGGCCGTGGACCCAGCTGTCAGCCTCTCCACGTACAGTCCACGTCCGATGGAAGTCGTTCCTTGACCACGTTGACCATGCCGCGCCGAGAGCACCAGGGCGGTGGACGACGGCGTGGCCTAGGAAGGGGACAACGGGGAGCCGGGGAAGACGCGGCAGTGGAAGCCCGCGCGGAGAGGAGTACGAGGGTTCACTGGTTCGGCTGCGGTGTGAGGCTGCCGTTGCTGCAGGGCCTGGCCAGCGGTGGGAATAGTAGGGGGTGGTGAGGCCTCCGCGGCAGCACAGCCGGCCACGTGAGGCAGGAGCATGCGGCACGAACGGCGCTACTTTGGGCGGCTGGAGCAAGAAGACCAGAGGTTGAAGAAGCACTACGGCCGTTGGATGGACATCGTACGGTCACTGGAGCTAGAATCGTTCATATTGACTAAAGTTGACAAAGGCCCCCGTCCCAGTCAACTTAGTAGGCCCACAAGTCAGCCTCCCGCCATGGTGGGTCCCAGCTAGCAGGGGGAGTATTCATTTTTTTGTGCGTAATAAGGAGGCACTTCCTTGCGTGCGAAGATATAGCTGGTGGGTCCGAGCTGTCAGCGGCGGTAACGTTTTTTTCATGAAATACAGAGGCCCTTTCGGTGGGTCCCAGCTGTCAGGTGGAGGAATAATTATTTTGCACGTAATAAGGAGGCACTTCCTTGCTGCGGCCGTGGACCCAGCTGTCAGCCTCTCCACGTACAGTCCACGTCCGATGGAAGCCGTTCCTTGACCACGTTGACCACGCCGCGCCGAGAGCACCAGGGCGGTGGACGACGGCGAGGCCTAGGAAGGGGACGACGCGGAGCCGGGGAAGACGCGGCAGTGGATGCCCACGCGTAGAGGAGTACGAGGGTTCACTGGTTCGCTGCGGTGTGAGGCTGCCGTCGCCGCAGAATAACAGGGGGTGTGGGTGGGTAGAGGGATGGCCTGGCCAGCGGTGGGAGTAGTAGGGGGCGGTGAGGCCTCCGCCGCATCGGAGCCGGCCACGGGAGGCAGGAGCACGAGGCACGACCGGCGCTGGTTTGGGCGGTTGGAGCAAGAAGACCAGAGGTTGAAGAAGCACTACGGCCGTTGGATGGACATCGTACGATCACTGGAGCTAGAATCGTGCATATTGACTAAGTTGACAAAGCCCTCCGTCCCCGTCAACTTAGTAGGCCCACAAGTCAGCCTGCCACTATACTGGGTCCCAGCTAACAGGGGGAGTATTCATTTTTTTTGTGCGTAATAAGGAGGCACTTCCCTGCGTGCGAAGATATAGCTGGTGGGTCCGAGCTGTCAGCGGCGGTAACGTTTTTTTCGCGAAATACAGAGGCCCTTTCGGTGGGTCCCTGATGTCAGGTGGAGGAATCATTATTTTGTGCGTAATAAGGAGGCATTTCCTTGCGTGCGGCCGTGGACCCAACTGTCGGCCTCTCCACGTACAGTCCACTTCAGATGCATGTCGGTCGTTGACCACGTTGACCAGGCCGCGCCGAGAGCACCAGGGCGGTGGACGACGGCGAGGCCTAGGAAGGGAATGACACGGAGGCAGGGAAGACTCGGCAGTTGTTTCCCACGCGGAGGGGAGTACGACTGTACGAGGGTTTACTGGTTCGTCTGCCGTCGCCGGAGAATAACAGCAGGTGTGGGTGAGTAGAGGGATGGCTAGGCCAGCGATGGGAGTACGGTGGGGCGGTGAGGCCTGCGCGGCAGCACAGCCGGCCGCGGGGAGGAGGGAGCAGGCAGTCCCGCCGGCGCTTGTTTGAGCGGCTGGAGCAGGAAGAGCAGAGATTGAAGAAGCACGACGGCCGTTCGATGGACATCCAACAGTCACTACTTGTGCGTCAACCTTTTTTTAGGAAAGCCTCAAATCTATGGAAAACAACATACAGCCCATCTGCCATTATTTCTAATAATTTACAGCCCATTTGCTAATTCTTAAGGTTTTTTTAAGCCCATATTCTTTGTGTTAGCATTACAACCCATATTGTGGCCACGGTTAAAAAATTATACGAAATTTTGCATATTTCGGTGCGGTCCGAACTGTTTTTAATCCCGAAATTTCGACTCACATTCAAACTGATTTTAAAAATAAATGTATATCAATATAAAATCCAACAAATTCTCCACGCATAAAAATTAATGTAATTTAAAATCCCGATATGAAAAAAAGATATTTGAAACTAATTGCCGGTTTGATATGTTTTAAAAATGTACAGCCCATTTCTCATTACTGATAGGCCATTTTCTCGGCCAGCCGAATGAAGCTCTCCTCGTCTTGAAAGATTTGCAGCTCAACAAGCTTGACAAAGCAACTTACTTGGCAAATCACAAAAAAACTTGGCTGTGGCCATGGACCCAGCTGTCAGCCTCTCCACGTATAGTACTCTTCCGATGGCAGTCGGTCGTTGACCACATTGACCACGCCGCGCCGAGAGCACCAAGGCGGTGGACGACGGCGAGGCCTAGGAAGGGGACGACGCGGAGCCGGGGAAGACGCGGCAGTGGATGCCCACGCGGAGAGGAGTACGAGGGTTCACTGGTTCGGCTGCGGCGTGAGGCTGCCGTCGCCGCAGAATAACAGGGGGTGTGGGTGAGTAGAGGGATACCCTGGGCCAGCGGTGGGAGTAGTAGGGGGCGGTGAGGCCTCCGCGGCATCACAGCCGGCCACGAGAGGCAGGAGCACGCGGCACGACCGGCGCTGCTTTGGGCGGCTGGAGCAAGAAGACCAGAGGTGGAAGAAGCACTATGGCCGTTGGATGGACATCGTACGGTCACTGGAGCTAGAATCGTTCATATTGACTAAGTTGACAAAGCCCTCCGTCCTCGTCAACTTAGTAGGCCCACAAGTCAGCCACCCACTATGGTGGGTCCCAGCTAGCAGGGGGTATTCATTTTTTGGTGCATAATAAGGAGGCACTTCCTTGCGTGCGAAGATATAGCTGGTGGGTCCGACCTGTCAGCGGGGGGAACGTTTTTTTCGCGAAATACAGAAGCCCTTCCCACGTACAGTGCACGTACCGTGCGTAATAAGGAGGAACTTTCCTTGCGTGTGACCATGGACCTCGTGGGTCCCAGCCGTCAGGCTCTCCACGTACAGTCCTCTTCCGATGACTCTCGTATGTTGACCACGCCGCGCCGAGCGCACCGAGGCGGTGGACAACGGCGAGGCCCCAGACTGGAACGACCCGAAGATGGGGAAGACGCGGCAGTGGAGTCGCAGACGGAGAGGAGTGGGAAACTTGACTGGTTCGGGTGCGGGGTGGGCCTACACTCGGCAGAGAATAATAGGAGGTGCGGAGTGGAGGGATGGCCTGGCCGTCGGCGGGGTAGCGTTTCGCTGAGGAGCGCAAAACAACGCCGCTGGACGCCGAAGGCTGGAGCAGGCGGTTCCGGCAGCGCTGGGGAAGAATACGAGAGATTGAAGAAGAATGCCGGCCGTTGGATGTAAATCCAACGCCTTCTTAGGCTTCGACCTACTGGCCCACATGTCAGCCAGTCCATTTGTTTTTTAGTCCATTTGGTGGGCTGGTGAAACAATGATGTAGCATCTATGCAGCCCGTTTAAATCCCATTTGCATTTTTCTCGAAATCCGCGGACTTGCTGGGCTGGGTGAAAATATCATGTTGGGCTAGACGGAGAAATGTTATAAAAACATAAACACATGATTGCACGTCAGTAAAATCTTTGCAAGCTTATGTACGCAATCACTAGGAGTTAACTTGCCAAGTTATATATAAACAATTATTATTATTATTTTGTAAGAACTTTCAACTTATGAAATAAAATATCATTTTAATTTGATGAGTTAATAGTACGTGGGGTATTATTATTTTTTAGGCTAGACGTGGGACAGTTGAGTTGGTTCTAGGGGAAAGTACTGGGAGAAAACTCAGTTTACATCAAAAAAGAAAGTGGAAGAAAATTCAGAGACCTGCTGGGTCCACCTGAGGAGGGGAATATGTTGGGAGGAAGGAGATCCAAAGCACGGCAGCCGAGTGAACTAGTTTTATTTTTACGGACAAGTGAACTAGTTTACATACATAAGCAAATAGCCACTAAAAAATGCAATCAGGTTAATGGGTTCTTAAAAGAAATATTTCGGACAAAACAGATAATTACGACACATAGGCTAATGCATGAAACACTCAGATGATAAAGGTGCTTATAAACAGATAAAGTACAACATCTAGACCTTCCTGGCACGCTTGATCATGACGCTGCGGCTGTCCGTGTACTCGTCGGTTACGGGAAGGAGACACACCCTCATGTCCAAGATCTGCTTGTACATGTCGTAGCATGCGTATGCGTCCTTGGTCGCGTAGGTTATGTAGGCTAGATTCAGAGGTACCTCCCACGTGTTCAGGTCGTCTTCTTTCATGTTGGCGTATCAGGGGTCGATGATGGTCTCAGCGAGGTCAACCACGGAGTCCTTCTCCTGCCCGTTGCTGATGATCTTGTATTGCTTCTGGATGTCGACAAGCTTGTTGCACCAGATGGCCGAATCGTCGCGTTCTTCCTTCTCTCCACCGTAGCGAAGGTTTCGTCGGCGCTGCCGATGAAACGGGCGAATGCTCCAGAACCTGGTGCAGCCATAGGACTGAGGCGAGGCAAAGCTTCACCGAGTCTGTATCGTTGGTGTACATCACATTCAACTTGGTGCAGCCATAGGACTGAACGGCGAACTCAAAGGGGAACTCCTTGCTGAAGTCCAAATCCAGCAGGCTCACTCTCGGATCGCCATTGGAGTCTCTTCGAGTGAACGAGTGTGTAGGCGGCGGTAGCAGTTCGTTTTTCAGCTCTTGGGGAACTGGATTCAACAGTAAGCTGGGTGTGTACAGGCGACAACAGTTACTACCCCTCCCTCGTCCGCTGCACGCCCGGCAGAAGATGCACCCTCGGCCACACGTCGGTTCACGAGCGGGTCTGTATTGGTACTGTAATAACAGGAGTTAGTGGTCACTTTACTTAAATTTAATTAGCTTTAATAGAAATTTATACTTAAAACAAGCACAACAATTAGAATTATTATTCTCAGGACGCTCACGATCATCACATTTGTCGCACTTTCACAAAGATAATACTACCAAGTTTGAACTGTTTGTTATGGTTGTTGTCCTCTGCATCATCATGCCGTGTTTCCCAGCTTGCAAGATTCAGAACCAACAAATAAGATCCAAATAATAAGTACAACAAAGATGCCTACACATCTCATTGATTCCCAGCTTGCAAGATTCAGAACCAACAAATAAGATCCAAATAATAAGTACAACAAAGATGCCTACACATCTCATTGATTCCCAGCTTGCAAGATTCAGAACCAACAAATAAGATTCAAATAATAAGTACAACAAAGATGCCTACACATCTCACTGATTCCCAGCTTGCAAGATTCAGAACCAACCCATTAGAGCCTTTTGATAAAGTGAATATCGGGATTAAATCCATCTTGGCTAGCCATGTCATACAATCGAAGAACTTGGCGAATGCTCTTGACCGTCACAACATCTGTAGTTGAGTATTCCTATTTGCACAGCGCAGATAATAAAGAGCATGATTACTATAATACTGGCACTAATGGAAGTCAACCTGCAGCTCCACTCGATGATTCAATTCATGCCACTATTTCTGCAGTTCTCCTGAAATGAAGCAAAGATTGCATCATTCAGCTATGCTCATCTTGCAAAGGCTAATAAAATGTTGCATGAGATTACCAGCAGAATTTGACGGAGATTTTGGAAACTCCAATCACCATTTTGTGCAGTTCCACCAAAATTGAGAGATGTTGCCCATGTAACATTTTAGTTGAACTGCACAAGACACTCATTCCAAAAAGTGTTTTGTGCAGTTCACCAAAAGGTCACAATAGCAACAAGGTGAAATGGATATCCCTATCTGCACAAAAAGATAGAAAGTAAACAGTTGCTGGTCAATAAGAATATACGAAACATATACAAAATGAAAAGAAGCATCTTAATTATGTTCATGGCAATCACGCAAGGACAGTAGAAATTTTAAAACATCAGCAATGCTTCATGTTACCAGAAGCATTACGATCAACAATGAGATTCCTCAAATATGGGATTACTTTAATGGTGGCATTGCTTGTTTACCAGACACAGTAAATCAACAGCAGCTAAAGAGTTGGTTTAAGGGCATGGGACCGTGGGGACACCAGGACACTCAGCAGCGTAAAGGAGCAACTTACTTATCATACTGGGGAAAACAGCAGGAGTGCCATTTGTAACACAGTTTAATTGCATCTTATCACTGGAGGCATTAGATTAACAATAACACTGGTTAGACATGTCCCTAAGGTAACAGTGTGATCGCTTCATTTTACATGCGCCCTTACATTAACAACAACAAAAGGTTGGTATAAGGACATGCGACAGTGGACGCATCAGCACAATGTACCTACAAGGAGGCATAAAGTGGTGATGCCGAGTTTGTTCATGCTATGTGAGGGCAGCAAACCTAATCCTAGAGACCTTTTACTATGTGAGGGCAGCAAATCTAATCCTGGAGACCTTTTACTATGTGAGGGCAGAAAATCTAATCCTGGAGACCTTTTACTATGTGAGGGCAGCAAAT